>NC_085873.1:26229812-26262312 GCF_034702125.1 Engraulis encrasicolus
TTACCGATAATTTTAGACAAACAGAAAGACAAGCAAACAGACAGGCAAAAACAAAGAAAGAAAAAGAGAAACATGTTAAGCCTATCATCAACACGTCAGAAATGACAAGAGGACAAGAGGTGTCTGAAAGGCACAATTTTGATTTTTACTTTTCATTATGACCTTTAAATTTGTCAAAAAGTCTCCAATAGACTATTATTTTCCTGTCATGTTAATTCTTACAAATTAGCCTGATAAAAAGGTCCTATTTTTTCCTGTGCTGTCTCTCATTTTCATTTTTATTTTTAGTTCCATACCACGTGTTGCTTTAAAAGAAAAACTACTGTAATAATTTACCATACCAATAATTTACTGTAATGATACCATAATTAATATAGCCTATAGCCTATGTAATACCGTAAAATAGGCCTACATACTGTATACTCTGGCGCTGAGGCTGCACGCGAGACACCGAGAGCCATAACATTCTTTCTTAAGCAGCACACATATTCACATTCTTATTCAATAATAAAAGATTTTGTTAAAACTCCATTTTTTTTTCAAACAATAGTAAGAGGCTTAGTTACCAAACTTTTTTGTGATGATGTAACAAACAAGTGTTTAGGTTGTCTTACAAGCAAAATCATCCCAGACCATAGCTCTGAGAGTTAATAAAATCAGTTTTAGCAAATAATCCACCAAACCAATACAGATTTGTTTCCAGCTACATTGCAAAAGGGAAGCGTGACATGAGCCCATATTTTTCCCTTTCTGCAATACAATGTTTTGATGTTTGACATGACTTGACAGCTGGTTGTTTTCATTTTTTCTACAAACAGATGCCGAGGTGCCATGTCATCCTATGTGTCTTTACCCTCCTTTCAGTACAACTGTTTGCATCCGAAGGAATATCACTGCAGGTGAGAGAGAGAGAGAGAGAGAGAGAGAGAGAGAGAGAGAGAGAAAAAAAAAACCCTTAACCTCAAACAAATAAACAAATCAATATCCAGGCAATTCTGATATTTTATTACAGTCAATCCCATTTTTTAAAACCCTGTGCCTCCTTGCAGAGTCCGGTAAAGCGAGGGTGGACTTTAAACAGTGCCGGATACCTCCTGGGGCCATGTAAGTTATTGTTTTATAATGAAAGTGATTGTGTGGCGTGTCTGCAGATCGTGCTTGGCTTGGCTTTGCTTGGCTTCCCTTGGTGCCCCCTAACTGGATTGCCACTTAGCAGGCCTGTCATGAACACGCACGCAAACTAGGCAAAACCTAGGGCCCATTCAGTTGAAGGAGAGCATTGTGCACATCCCAAGAAAAGGTGCAGGACGAAGGCCAACTGTAGTTTTCAAAGTGAGGAGTCCAAACACTTAAAATCCTTTTTGTCTTTTATTATTTCATGGCTGGATTACGTTTCGACTTCAACAGTATTCATCAGATTCATGAAATAATAAAAGACAAAAAGGATTTTAATTGTGCAGGCTCCTCACTTTGAAAACCTAAGGCCTACCCAAAGGGAGACCCGACCCTGGTAAGGGCTGATTATGTACTCTTATTTACATGACAGGAACAACTGACTGATGACAACTTTGTGAGTGTGGCCACCTCCCTAAGTTCAACAACCGAAATATTACAACGATACAGCTATCAAAATCTCTTTTGAGGGGGCCCATCATCAATAATTTGAAGAAAAACACGGCTCAAAGCCCCACTTTGCCTCGGACCCCGAAATGTCTTGAAACGGCTCTGCCACTTAGCTCGGGTTTAAGGCATAAGTGCCCCAAAGCCGTGGCATCTCCATGCTAAGCCTGGAAGGTGAAGCTGATCAGGGTGGGTTGTATTTGCCTTGGAAACTGTCCAGAGGCCATGCATGCTATGACTGAGCTTAGCTCCTGATCCCCTTCACCCACCCCACCGTGAGCCTTGGAACTTACCGGTGGCTTACACAACATTCGAATTCCAGAAATCAGTCCCATCTATGTCAAAGGTCTTCCAAGGTTCTGTTAAAATACGTGAAGGTGAGGTTGGGCAGAGCGAGAGTGTTTGTTTGAGTTGGAAGATGGCCAGATGTGATGGAGGACTGAGAGGACATATTATTGCCTTAGACTACGATAGTGGTGAGAGGGAGTGGGAGGCAGAGACACACACGTGGAGAGAACAATCGTACACAGGACATTTTTCAATGTTAATTCAACACTTGGAAAGTCGATTTAACACCTTGAAGTGGATTTGGTCTCAGAATATACTCTAAGTATTGAATTAACACTGCAGAATTGACTGTGTAGGAGGAGGGGGTTCAGTTGGATTGGGATGGTGGCAGTGGTGTGTGGTGGTGGTGCAATGCCTCAGTGAGAGAGGTGTAGATGGGGGTGCCTGGGTGGATGACGCTGGTGGTGGGTGGTGGTGGTCAGGGTAGGATTAATGCACAGACTAGATATGGCAGTAGCCTAGGGGCCTCCACCAGCCAGGGGGCAAAATGGGTGAAACATTTTCATCTCTTATTAATTATTCTCTCTATAGTTGGCCGACTTCATTTACACCTCAGGAATTATGACATTGTTTATGCAATTTTGTCATGATTTCCCCCCCGGCTTGGGCCTATCACAACACGTAGCCTAGGGGCCCCAGCCGGCCATCTTAATCTGGCCTTGGTGGTGCTTTATGTACTGTATGAAGAGGGTGGCAGCTGGGGCCTTAAAGGGACACTGTGCAAGATTTTTAGTTGTTTATTTCCAGAACTCATGCTACCCATTCACCAATGTTACCTTTTTCTTGAATACTTACCACCACCATCAAATTCTAAGTATTCATTATGACTTGGAAAATTGCACTTTTCATACATGAAAAGGGGGATCTTCTCCATGGTCCGCCATTTTGAATTTCCAGAAATAGCCATTTTTTATCTGCAAAAATGACTGTACTTGGGCCATACCAGAAAATATTAGTTTATTACTTAGTAAACTTGAATGAAAATATCAAATTTAGGCAATAGGCAACCCAGATTCAATGAGCAGCATAGTTGCAGTACCTTTTTTACCATTTCCTGCACAGTGTTCCTTTACAGTATTTCTCAATGGGTTTTGTACATTTCTCGAATCTCTCTCGCAATTTGCAAAACATAATATTCATTCTCAAAACAGCTTTAACAAATGGCAAAACACCGTGGATAACCTGCAAAACCGAGTCTCTTGCTCAAAACCCTTATTTGTCTTTCAAAATCAAGTTTTTTGTGTCAATGAACGTATCAGCACCAGCAGAATGGTTAGTCATTGTGTCATAGTGTATGGACAAGCTAGTCAAATCAATTTCTCATGTTGTCAATTAAATAGTACACTCTTGAGGATCTTTTCTGAAGCGAAATGGTGTTTAGATTGGATGGGAAATGTTGTAAATTCGGCTTTATATTACATTGATCAGATAAGATTGAGATAGTTTCATGCATTTAGTGACAAAGCTTTTTGAGTGATATGACAAAAGCAATTGATAATGTACGAAATCACTGAGAATTGTACACAGCCATGGCATGGTGGACGAGAGCATTTGCTATATGCCGAAAACAATGAGAAACTGATTTGACCATGTGCACAGGTAACACCAGGAAGTCACAATTGAACAAAGACTTTTGAGAATCATTATTCTGTTGTGAGAAATGTACAAAACCAATTGAGAAAAACTGTAAGTGGCAGTGGCTGGGGTGGCCATTGATGATCACGGTGATGGTGATGGTCATGGCCAGGGCTGCTGCTAAGGTTTTGGAGGCCCTAAGCAAAACTTGCCAGGAGGCCCCCCTCATAATTAAATAATAATAAAAACAATACGTTTTCTAGTCAATCTCAATTTAGGACGCCCCAATTTGGGGGGCAAAGTCATTGAGGCCCTAAGCTCTCTGCTTGCTCTGCTTATGCCTAGCGGCGGCCCTGGCCATGTCCATGGTTGTACTGCTAGGATGCAGCTGTAAGAGAACTGCAGGTGCCTGTGGGTGATGGTGATGGATGGCTGCCCGGAATACAGAATACAGGGGACGTGTAGGTGGGTTGTTATCAGGGCTGGACTGGCCATCTGGGATAGCGGGCATATCCTGGTGGGCCTCGCAACCTCGTGGGCCCCTATTTTCAGAAATATATCTGAAAATCGGGACCCACGAGGGTGCAGGGCCCACGAGGGTGCAGGGCCCACCGGTGAGTCAGTTCTGCACTGTTAATTATCAGGGGCCCCTTTAGGTCAAAAGTGCCCAGGTCCTATTTCTCCCCCAGTCCATCCCTGGTTGTTATTGCTATGGTCATAGCAGTGGCAGAGGATGACGCAAAAGCTAAATATGAAGCAAAAGTAAAGTCTGCACCACCACCACCACCACCACCACCACCACCATCACCACCATCACCACCACCACCATCACCACCACCACCATCACCACCACCACCATCACCACCACCACCACCACCACCATCACCACCCCTGCCACCACTGCAGCGATGACACATCAGGTCAGTGGTGGATGATGGTCGTGCGATGCCTGTGTGAAAGATGGTGGTGGCTACCTGCACAGTAAAATGCAGTGTCAATATTCAACACTTAGAGAGTACTCTGGGACCAAAACACACAAGAGGCTACATTTACTAGCCTCGCGAGCCATCCTACGTACTTCCGCCAAAGGATTGGCTCCACTACTGTAGTCTGGCCGTGCTTCTCTGTGGAGTGCCTGGAGCAGTAGAATTTTGATCGCAACGCCCCCCCAGAAAACAGCCAATAAGCGAATACGCCCCCCACGTGGGGGCGAAAGGGGGAGGACGCTCGTGACAATGACGTACACATCTGCGCCAGAGCCATTGGTCTGCGCTATGTTGTTGTTGAGTAACTGCCAGCGATTGGGTGAGAGGTGTCCAATAATGTGCAAACTTCCTGCTTCCTACAATCGCTTCAGAGCAAACAAATGCCAGACCATAAATAAGAAATGAAATGATAGTATTATGGGATGGTCAGTACCAGGCTAACATTTAGCCCCTAAATGTAGAATTAACAGTGTGTGTCAGGGGCAGAGCTATAGGGAGGGCGAGCAGGGCACTTTGCCCTGGGCCCAGGGCCCTCCCGTATTGGTGATATAGGGGCCCTGATTGTGAGCTTGGCAAGCTGTGTAGGAGGCCCTATAAGTGTCTTGCCCTGAGGTCCTGTGTGCAATTGTTCTGCCACTGGTGTGGGTGGATGATGTTATTGGTGGGGGGGTGATGTTATTGGTGGGGGGATGTTTATGTAGGTGGTGGCAGCGGGGTGGCTGAGTGCCAGTGGCTGAGTGACGATGGCTGGGGCAGATGGAGAGGCGTTGGGATGGGATGACTGTGACTCACACAGGAGTAGGTACAGCACTGTATGAGTGGCTGGGTTGAGGTGCGTGGGGGTTGAAGGGTTACTGGATGGATGGTGATGATCAGGGCTGGATTAATGTCTAGGCTAGATGGCTGCAGCCTAGGGGCCTACACCTGTCAGGGGGCACCCGATTGGACAAAGTAGAGGGGAAAAATCAATAATTGTAGAATTGTGACAAGATGCGGAATTGAAAAATGAGTCTGCTGTTGAGTTTGAGTTTTCAGTCTTGTTAATACTCATTCCTGACTCGTAATTATGACGCTGTCGATGTGGCCCTACCGTGGCTCTAACGGTATAGGCCACTGAGCTGCTAAGCTGGCGACCCGGGTATAATTCCGACCCAAGTCCTTTGCCGAACTTGTCTGCAATGTACATGGGGCAGGCCCGCTGACAGCTTTTGATGGGCCTGGGATCTGAAAGGGCCCCCTACCCAATACAATGTAAATCGGACCCAATTCTGGCCCCCCTATCTCCCTGGGGCCAGGACAACATACCCCTTTGTCCCCCCATGTCGGCGGGCTTGTCATGGTAAAGTTTGGGAACACCTGCCCTAGGTGACTACCTTGTCTGCCTGTTCCTATCGCTGGCCCTGCCCGCAGGGGCGCTGCCAGAAATGTTTGGCCCCATTTTTGCAGTGCTGTCAGTGCTTGGGCACTTAGAATCTGTAACACCTTTCCCCCCCTGGCGGCACCCATGCCTGCCACCACCTCAACCACCACACCCACTGCCTCCTCACTAGTGCTGACGTCACCATCAAGGCTATTTCCTGAAGTGGATCCTCTGGCTCCATTTCAACACTCCTTGAACTTTCAACACGAGACGATGGCAGTTAAAGAAACCTTTTGTTGCCATGACGAGAGTATGCTAAAAATATATCCCCGATTGAAGAACGCGTCACACTAACACAGTGGTTCTCAAACATTTTTGAACAAACGCCCCCTTGAACTCACCATAAGCCCCCCAACGCCCCCTTGCCATCATCATAAGCTTGCCAACGCTCTCCTTGTTATTGAAAAATAAAATAGTTTAATGTACCCCAATGGTAACTAAACCTTCCCCCCACTCAGCTGTATCCTTCTCAACGCCCCCATAGGACACCCCAATGCCCCCAGGGGGGCTGTACCACCCCCGTTGAGAAACAGTACACTAAACACCTCCCTCTGTTTGTGACAGGACAACATGACCTGCCTCTACCAGGGCTGGTTGTAGCTCATTTATTGCCTGTTCTTTGCGAGCATCCCCTTTCCTTTTTTGAGCATATAGAAATTGTTATCACCGTTGAGAGTGCTTACATATGAGTGCCCATGAATAGCATTCCATTAGACATTCTGTGGGACTTTTGGGTGTTGTGATGATGCCCCTAAACAGGGCCGCTCACAGCTTTGGCATCTGGCATCTGAAAGGTATCTGAAAGGCCCCCAAACCCATTACCTACATACAATGTAATGAGGACCCCCCCCCATTGGCTTCCCTACCCCTTAAGACATTACTGTAGGTGCCCTAGGCCAGTGATTCCCAACCAGGGGTACGTGTAGCACTAGAGGCGAAGAGCACAGGGCAAGGGGTACGTGGTAAAATTAACAAATGTATGGAATGTTTGGAGCGTATTCGCACTGGAATATAGATCATGAGTAAGGGGGCACTCATGGTATGTCAAAAAGCCTTAGGGGGTAGACAAGACAAAAAGCTTGGGAAACACGTGCCCTTGGCGACCGGGTTGTCTGCCTATGCCTAGCGTTGGCCCTGTGCTGAGGCCAGTGGCGGAACAATTGCACACATGGCCCCTGGGCGAAACACTTATAGGGCCCCCATATGGCCAGCTTTGGTCAAAAGAGGGCCCCCAACAACAATACAGGAGGCCCCTGGGCCCATGGGCAAATGCCCTGCTTACCCCGCCTATTGCTCCGGCCCTGGATGAGGCCACAGCGGTGACATAACTGCATCCAAGAACAATAGCGTCATCACCTTGACAGAGCCCCTTGAGGTTATGGAGGTGTTAGTGCTTATTGAAGTATAATTGCGTAGCCTATATACGTGCCTCTAGAGGAGCTCTTGTCTGGAGGGGATGGAGCATCTCTACATTATTATACGGCTCTTGAGGATGCTGACGAATGCCCCATGCCATTGACTTTGAATGAGACACTATTACATTCAGAGTTCAAATAGTTTTTTTAAATATGATGGAGCTTTGTGTAGCAGACCTTCTGTAACTGAAGAGTAACCATCACCAGGACTATCAAGAGAAAGAGCCCCTGTCTTTCAGACACACATTGAACCCTAATCAGGGATGCTGTTTGCACCAGAGATTCAAATCCATGTCGGAAAAAAACTGGGATTGGTGGGCTGAGATCAGGGCCGTAACCAGACATTTTCAAATACTGAGGTAAAATACTGCGTGCTGTAGGCCTACTGCATTGTAGCCTACACTTAGAATACTTTAAACACTTCAGTCAACCCCCTAAGTTTGTTTTCATTAATTACTGCCTTGAGGATAAATGGGGGTGGTGTATACAGACTGAATTTATCATTGTTGATCATATATCGATTTTCATCATAGATACATTTTACATTACTGAAAAAAAAATACTGAGGACATGGCCTCTGTGTCCTCAATGGTAGTTACGGCCATGGCTGAGATTGAAGCCTGCTGTGGTGATCTTACAGTATTTCTCAATTGGTTTTGTATATTTCTCGAATCTCTCTCGCAATTTGCAAAACATAATATTCATTCTCAAAACAGCTTTAACAAATGGCACAGTGGATGACCTGGAAAACCGAGTCTCTTGCTCAAAACCCATTGTGTCATAGTGTGGTCCGTGTATGGACAAGCTAATCGATTTGTCATGTTGTCAATTGAATAGTACACTCTTGAGGATCTTTTCTGAAGCAAAATGTTGTTTAGATTGGTTGGGAAATGTTGTAAATTCGACTTTATATTACATTGATCAGATAAGATTGTCCTAGATATACATTTAGACTATGACCTATTTATTGACAGGTTTTCTCATTGCAAAATAGGAAAAATAGCAAACTCTGTTTGAGGTGTCAAAATGCGCCCTTTTTACTTGTCTAGCAAGCCCATGTGAAAAACAAATCTAGAACTGTAAAGCAAAATAAATTTGAAACAATACACTGATACTGTATAAAGTGCACTTACTGTCTTGTGAAATTCTAGGGAAATATTGTAATTTTGCGTGGAGCGTAATTATAAAGGGCACATGGGGCATAGAGTAATATAATGCAGTACAGTGCCTATTGTTGTATTGCAGGCCTGTTTTCTCTATCCCTTATACTGCCTTTGATTGGAGAGAGTCAATATTTACCTGTGAGCAATTTACCAATTCAGATCACATTTATAGATAAAAATCCAATGGAAATTATACAGTGCTTATCACATTATGACAGCTTGGTAAATCATTTTGCATGTTAAGACTTAAACTATGACATAGGGTTTAAATGTTTTGGGGGGTGAGATAGTTTCATGCATTCAGTGACAAAGCTTTTTGAGTGATATGACAAAAGCAATTGATAATGTACGAAATCACTGAGAATTGTACACAGCCATGGCATGAAACAATGAGAAACTGATTTGACCATGTGCACAGGTAACACCAGGAAGTCACAATTGAACAAAGACTTTTGAGAATCATTGTTCTGCTGTGAGAAATGTACAAACATACTTTTGGCTGCTACCTGTTGGTGAGTTAATCTAGTTTATCTGGGCTATAGAAATGTCTGTCTGTCTTTCAGACACAAATCAAATCCTACTATGGATTAGACATGCTCATCTATATATACAGTACCCTCCATAATTATTGGCACCCCTGGTTGAGATGTGTTTTTTAGCTTCCAATTATTTTATTTTTTTTTCTAAATAATATGGGACCTTAATGGAAAAAAAGAGAAAAATCCAACCTTCAATACAAGTGCATTTATTCAGTGGGGAAAAAATCCCACATAAAGAAATAATTATTTGACATCAAATAATGTGTGTCACAATTATTAGCACCCCTGGTGTTAATATTTTGTACAACCCCCTTTTGCCAACAAAACAGCACCTAATCTTCTCCTATAATGTTTCACAAGATGGGAAAAGACAGAAAGAGGGATCTTCAGCCATTCCTCTTTGCAGAATCTCTCTAAATCATCCAGAGACCTCTCCTCTGTACTCTCCTCTTCAGCTCACCCCACAGGTTCTCAATGGGGTTGAGGTCAGGGGACTGAGATGGCCATGGGAGGAGCTTGATTTTGTGTCTGGTGAACCATTTCTGTGTAGATTTGGCCATATGTTTAGGGTCATTGTCTTGCTGAAAGACCCAGTGACGACCCAGCTTCAGCTTTCGGGCAGAGGGCAACAGATTTTGATTTAAAATGTCCTGGTATTTCAAAGCATTCATGATGCCATGCACCCTAACAAGGTTCCCAGGGCCTTTGGAAGCGAAACAGCCCCACAGCATCACTGACCCACCCCCATACTTCACAGTGGGTATGAGGTGCTTTTCAGCATGCTCATCTTTCGTGGTACGCCAGACCCACTTAGAGTGTTTGATGCCAAAAAGCTCAATCTTGGTCTCATCTGACCAAAGCACACGGTCCCAGTTGAAGCCCCAATACCGCTTGGCGAACTCCAGACGCTTGCGTTTATGATTGTGAGTGAGGAAAGGTTTTCTCCGTGCATGCCTCCCAAACAGCTTGTTGGCGTGTAGACAGCGCCTGATGGTTGATTTGGAGACTTTGTGACCCCAGGATGCTACCATTTGTTGTAATTCTGTAACAGTGAGCTTTGGAGATCTTTTGATTTCTCTTACCATGCTCCTCACTGTGCGTGGTGGCAAAATAAACTTGGGTCCTCGTCCAGGCTTGTTTACCACTGTTCCAGTTGTTTTGAACTTCTGAATTATTGAATTATTCCTCTCACAGTGGATATGGGCAGCTGCAGTTGAGTGGCAATCTTCTTGTAGCCTCTGCCTGACCTGTGAAGGTCGACGCACATCTGCCTCACTTGTATGCTGTGTTCCTTTGTCTTTCCCATGTTTAAGAGTGGATAAGAGAAATGGCCTCGGTGTCACGTCATATTTATACCCCAGGGAAACAGAAAGTGATGAATTACTAATTAAATGTTCCTACATACTCTGGTAAACTTTGTAAACTACTGTAGAAATGACAGAAATGCTTCAATTATATTTATTTCCTGGGAATTGTTAAAGGATAGTTCCGGCGTAAAATGAAAGTTTCACCATCGCTTTCCCATGCCACATAATGTATCTAATGATGAGCCATTCCGGGCAATGCCGCGCCGTTATAGAGTTAGCTTATTTTAAGCTTTTTGGTGAAAAACGCAGCCAACGCATCACGGCGGGGCCAATTATAAACCTATTCTTTTCTGATGTTTCCCCGCTATAAACAACTTCAAAAACGCTACACACTTCATCACAAAGGTCTCGTCAATCAAACCGAGGCACAGAGAATGTCATCGGACCACACAATCTTTCACTGGCCAGTGTTTTCAGAGGTGTCTCACTGTTGCAACTCTCTGACCCGGATGCAGGCTACTCAATCAGGTGGCTAGGTAGGCTAAACATGGTCCGCGGTTCGCACCGGCTACGACCGTAAAATGAAAAGCTGGAACCCCGACCGTTTTCACCGACTGCCACTGTCTAAACCAGCCATATTACGGGAATGGCTAATAGCATTAGAAGTGGACGAAAACTGGCGTAAAAAAACCCGGAGGGATCGCTACTACCGTGTGTGCAGGCAGCAGATTTGAAGAGTTGCATGGAGAGTACAGGTAGGCAGACTACTCTTACAAAGTAATTGCAACACGGTATAATATAACATGGATTCAGCTTTGTAATAACACACCACTGGTGGTGTACTTACATCTGTAAGAGTACTTCTAGTACGACTTTATAAATTCCTCCAGCCCTCCTCCGTTGCGTAATGGTCCTTCTGACCTCGCGCGCCCTGGCATCCGGGTCAGAGAGTTGCAACAGTGAGACACCTCTGAAAACACTGGCCAGTGAAAGATTGTGTGGTCCGATGACATTCTCTGTGCCTCGGTTTGATTGACGAGACCTTTGTGATGAAGTGTGTAGCGTTTTTGAAGTTGTTTATAGCGGGGAAACATCAGAAAAGAATAGGTTTATAATTGGCCCCGCCGTGATGCGTTGGCTGCGTTTTTCACCAAAAAGCTTAAAATTAGCTAACTCCATAACGGCGCGGCATTGCCCGGAATGGCTCATCATTAGATACATTATGTGGCATGGGAAAGCGATGGTGAAACTTTCATTTTACGCCGGAACTATCCTTTAAGGGTGCCAATAATTGTGGAACAGGTGATTTAATGAAAAATAATTATTTTTCAGTCAGGGATTTTTTTATTTTCTTACAATTCATTTGAGTTGAAGGCTACATTTTCCTACAATTTTCAGCGTGACAGTATTCTTCTGCAATAAACACTGAATTTATTTTAAGGCTTTTAACACATCTCAACCAGGGGTGCCAATAATTATGGAGGGCACTGTATATTATAGCATAGGGATATGGCTTTTGTCTTTATTTTTCGACAGGACAGTGGAGGAGAGACAGGAAATGAGTGGAAAGAGAGAGGGGGAAGGATTGGTAAATGACCCGGGCTAGAATCGAACCCAGGTCGCCAGCGTAGTAATGCCTAACCCAGTGCCCTACTCTTAGGCCACGGCAAGGCCATCAGAAATGCTTACTGCTGTATTTTTTTTCTTTATTTTACTGAGTGACTAGTTCTGTCTTTCAGATGCACATCGGACCCTGACGGTGAGACAAGGCGCAGGCAAGAGGAGTCACTGGGAAGAAGATCCCACTCAGTCTTCATACAGTCAGTGTTTTATTTTATTTTATTTTGTACACACTTTAAATACGCTTTAAAGTAATTTTATAGGAATTATTAACCTTTAAATAATACTACTCTGAGAGAGAGAGAGAGAGAGAGAGAGAGAGAGAGAGAGAGAGAGAGAGAGAGAGAGAGAATCAGAGACAGGGACTGGGACAGGAAAAGTTATTGGAATACTGTCAAAAAGGTTGCTCTCATTAGATAGAGAAATTTGTTAGCATAAGAGAACTAAGCTTGCATGAGCCTCACGGTCATGACAGCAAGTCTAAAGATATAGCAAAATACCCCACCCCCCCACACACACAAACCAAAGTATATTACATCATACCATTACATTACATTACATTACATTACATTACATCAATCAATCAATCAATCAATCAATCAATCAATCAATCAATCAATCAATCAATCAATGTTCATTTCTTGCAGATGCGGATTCAGATGACCCCCATCTCCAGAGCCTGTTAGACCTCCTCATGTACCTGCGATTAAAAGGTCAGTTTGTCCTCACCTCCTGATCACTATTCATTCATTCATTCATTCATTCATTCATTCATTCATTCATTCATTCTTTCATTCTTTCTTTCTTTCTTTCTTTCTTTCGTTCTTTCTTTCTTTCTGAATATCCGACCCTAACCTTCAGGACAGAATAATAACAGTCATAGCCTACTGTCTTCGGCTGAGGACCTTGAGAATGAAAAGAGACCTGGGGTGTGTTTCTCGAAAGCAAAGTTGCTATCTAGTTAGCAACTTGGGTAGTTGTCAATGGGAAATTGCATTGCAAACAACAAAGTAGCTAACAAAGTTAGCAACTATGATTTTGAGAAATGCATCCCTGTTTTGCTCTTCTTGCTTTTTTGTTTCTTAGACACGTTGGCCTTGGGGGACTTCAAAACTGCAGAGATGCCAGACAACCGAAGAGCCTAGTCTGTCATCCTCCAATTGAGCATCTTAAACCAAGCTGGCCAACAATAGCATGGCAATGGCATCTTCAAAAGAGCTCGACGTACTTCTCTATCCGAAGGACAAACATGTGCTGTTGGACAATGCAAATGCTGTGTGTTTGTGTGGCCCCAAATGAATGCCTTTGCATGGCTATGTCTGTTTCTTTTCCCCCTCTGAGACAACATCTCATTCAAATGTCAATCTGTTTCCCAATTGCTTCATTTCCATGTTTTCTCTTTGTAGTATTACCTCTAAAAAATGATTGCTGGTAGACAATAAAGTTTACAACTTTAAGTACAGTACCAAACTTGACAGTGTCATCATGGCTGCATTTGATATTTGATATTTGATATTATATTAGGATCCACAGAACACAGAACATTACAGGTAAAAAACAAACAAGACATCAACATACAAGACAACATAGGCCTACAGTGTATAGAGAGTAGAGAGTAGAGTAGAGAAACTGTATTGATCCCCAGGGGGAAATTCAGGATATACATGAAAGGAAGAAAAGAATGAATTATTTTCTTGAATGAATGAAAGGATGAATTCTTTTCTTGGGGGCCATACACTGAATTGGGGGATCATACACTGAATTGAACAAAAAGACAGAAACCTATTGATTAACTAAACCAACAGAACTGATTAACATTGCCAACAGAACTGCATCCACAGACAGGAGACGATTGCATGGGAGCAGCTGGTAATTGAGAGCTGTTGTGTAAATGGGTCTATTTTTATCATCTTTTCAACGAAGGTGCTTTTTATTATGAAGATTGGGCCTGGAGCAAGGTGACGTGACGGACGAGTTGGGGGCTTAGGCCTCCTCTGCTGTCTTCAAAATATCACGACAGTTGATCACGTCCAGCTGTGCGATGTCAGAGCTCTCTCTCTCTCTTTTGCATTGCAATCAACAGGCATGGCATCAGCATGTATACACACAGACTCTCTCTCTCTCTCTCTCTCTCTCTCTCTCTCTCTCTCTCTCTCTCTCTCTCTCTCTCTTTCTCTCTCTCTCTACCCTCCGCTCTCTTTCTACCCCTCTCTCTACTCCCCCCCCCTTCTTGTCTATATGACCTTCAGTAAAGAGGAACAAACCAAATACAATTAGACATATGCACTGTATGCAGAGGACGGTGGGATAACAATACAATGTACTCTCTACCGGGTACAGAAGTGCTCAATGTTGATGCACTTATTCCCCGGCATACAATATATCCACATACCTCTCTAAGAAAGAAAATATAAAAAATCTCTCTCTCTCTCTGTCTCTCACTCTCTCTCTGTTTTCATAACCTTCAGTAAAGATGTACAAAATAAACACAGCAAACGCATTCCCGTTGTGTCCATTTACTCATGGACACACTTACTCATATGCCTCGAGAATAAAGAATAGGTTGCAATATCTCTTTTTCCGTTTTCCATCTTTTCAGCTCAGCTCAAGAGCTGCAATATTTCAGAAGATGAAGGCAAAAAAGGCAGTTGTGTTTGAGGAAGATGGAGGCTTAGGATTTTCAAATGAACAGCAAATCTATTTAAAGCTCATATATTAAAGCGAGGCATTTTTTTTTTCCTGGAACGCTTGACTGGCCAAGCGTAGGCTCATTTCTCCTTTTCTGCAGCTTCATTCTGGGTGTAACATTTGAACCCGAACACCACATCACCTCATTTGCAATGTATGAGGTTGCTATATTGAGATATGTATTTATAATCACAAGTCAATAACTTCCATATACTGTAAGCTACCAGCACCCTGGTATTCCGCTGAAGCATTTTTATCTTGGTCTTTGCTAAAATGCAAAATAAAAGTGGTCTAACAATAATCTTGAATAATATAAATGATTGATTTGAATGATTGAAACACAATGCCTCTGATGTTAATCTTCACATACAGTAATATAGTAGAGTAACTTTATTTATCCCTGCGGGTAAATTAAGGAACAAGAGGCTGACTTCATTTTCTTATTAAATATCAGCTTGGCTATTTTAAACATGATGGATAAATTAAACTGCACGTTACAGTACGAGTGTAAATACAGCGTTTATGCACATGCACTAAGAAGGAGGACGCTAAACGCCATCCTCTGGCTTTAGTAAGGGGCACTAGTGAGAATTTGGGTCCAACATGTAGGTCTACGGTCAGCCACAAGATGGCGGAATTTAACAGAGGGCCCAAAACCAACCAGCCACCAGACTGAAAGAATCTCATTTGATGGAGGTCAGTGAAAGCAACCTGACTTTTACGCCACTTTGCTCGACAGACCCAGTGCTATCCTTTCAAAAAAAATAAAACGTTTTCAAGAAATATTTTTTAAAAGCGTAAAACTTTCCTCTCACGTCTGCAGAGAAACTTAAATTATTCTGACAATGTTCACATCTAGAAAATGCGTTGACTGATGCTCATAAAGTCGGTGAAAAAAAGACGTTTTTTTTCCTCAAGGTTTCCCTCCCTCCGACAGAGTGCTGTATTATTCATTGGTTACTCACCCCAAGAGTCCACAATCCTCAGACCTCACTCTACAACAGCAAGATGGATGTAATTTATTCTGAAACCAAGGATATAGCAACGGCAATGCTCAGACACAGACGGTCCATTTCCTAAACATAAATTCCCGAATAAAGCTTTTCCTTGGACCACCGTCTGTCTGTCTGTCTGTCTGTCTGTCTGAATGCCATCTGCCCTTTGACATTCATAGGCCCATGTGGACATCTGACTGATTCGAGCCCGCGCCGTTCTGTCGTGTCTCTTTTGCAAAGTCCCCGCAAAGCTACAGAGCAATTTATTTAAAACCTGCACACATCACACGCACAGGCACCAAACATTTTCACATGTGCACACACCTCTGTGTGTGTGCCCTGCACACAAACACACACACACACACACGCACGCACACGCACACAGACAGACAGACAGATACACACACATACACACACACACACACACACACACACATACACACACACACATACGGGTCATGTGTACATCAGTCTGTGTGCACATATATACGCACTGCAACGTCACTTGCTAATGAAAATGAACGTGCACGCACGGACACGCATGCACACACATACACACACACCCACACACGCACACGCGCACACACACACACACACACACACACACACACACACACACACACACACACACACACACACACGTGCGCGCGAACACATAAATGCTCTCCTGGGTATCCGCCATTCAATGTACCCTTTTGTTCCCCATAGGCAGCATAGGCTATATAGATGGTCAACTGCAAAGGCCAGTCTCAATATGACTAAGATCAGACATGTCATGTCTTATGGTGAATGAACACCTGCATTCATGCTGCTGAAAACGCACATCAGTATACAGTATATTTTATGTTATTTGTATTTATTTATTATTTTATTATTTCATTAATCATTTTATTATTTCATTCATTCATTCATTCATTCATTCATTCATTCATTCATTCATCCATCCATCCATTCATTCATTCATTCATTCATTCATTCATTCATTCATTCATTCATTCATTCATTTATGTGACACAGATCTGTCATGATTGATGGTGAATGCAGCCACTCACTTTGTCAGTTTTTTTTTAAAAATTCTATTTATTTATTGTTTTATTTTGCTTTTATTTTTATTATTTTGCTTCTGTCTCATTAGACAGTGCCGTCAAGTTACATTGAACCTGTGGGGACTCGCACTTGTCATCTGGCCGGGCCAAATTGGTGCAACAAAGTGTTTACATATGATAGTCATGGTACGTAATGGACCACGAGTGGCTCTCGAGCCAAATTGAGGTTTGTCCTTGGGGGTTGAACGGCAGCCTTGGCTTGGAGAACTGTGCCCAAGGACACATTCACAATTACCTTTTGATAAATTATTGACTTCGTGTCATGGTGGCATATATTGCCCCTTAGGCTATATGGTGCCATCAACACTCACACAACCACTTTTGCCAATCGATCGTCTGAATGGGTTTTATATAGGGCGATTTTACAGCGTTGAAGAATGTTAAACTCTCCAGACAACAAAAATACCAGTTTCTTTCATGTTACCATTTACAGGCTTGTCTGTGGATAAAAGACAGTCTTGTTTTACGTATTCTATGACACTTCTTCCAGATGTCAAAGACAACAATTATTGTCAGAAGCATGAATAACAAAAAAATAACAATCATCATTTTTCTCACACATACATGTAGGCCTACCGTATGAAACATGTTCTATGTACATTACGTACTGAGATGTCTAAGAGACTTCCAAGCAGTGGCTGACAAGGATATCAAAGTAAAGTAAAGTAAAAGTAGAAGTAAAAAAAGAAACACAGTTTCCTTCCAACACAGCTAACTTATCTGAGTAACCAGCAGACATGTGTACTTGTCTTACAATTGTGTACTTGTCTTACGGCTAACTCTGCACTGGTTGGATGAAATTTGTGGTGGGTTGATTTTTTCCTGTTCATTAGGTACAATGGACTAACATGAAATATGACATCTTTTGTAAAGAAATGTTAGAAATTACATTTGCAATATAATTAAGTTATATTTTCAGGGGACCTTGAAGGTGGGGTCTGTTGTCAAGGAGGCCGCCTTCAATATATATCTTAAGTGCTGGTCCAGGATTTGTGTTCATAGTACGGCCCTTGGAGGACTTCATAAAATTGAAAATGGCCCCTTGAAGGAAAATGGTTTCCCACCCCTGAACTGACTGGTGTAACAGCATGCAGTCTGGGAAATTCTCAGAATCAAGAGCGTGGCACTTGGTAGACATTGGAACAGTAATTGGTGTGTTGCAGTGACAGGAAATCCTCTGAAACAATGTCCGTTACTCGTCCTAGCAAGGCCAGCACACTTCACATTGGGAAATGGCTACAGACTACTCAAAGAGGCAGGCTTTCATTTATATATCTAAAATCATGAGTGAAGAAAAAAGGAGTCGCACACGGGAGCTTGATGCTGTTCAGTGAGACTGTATTAAAAGCTGAAAAAAAAGAGAAGCCAAACAAAAAATGGGATGCAAACGTTTCGGGTCTAGCCCATCATCAGTTTTTTGTTTGGAATTACGCACCGAGTGAAACTCTCAAATAAGACAAAGGCTCGGACGCCATCTCGACCTATATCTAAAATCATTTCAGACCCAGTTACTAAAAGAGGCAGCTACTATTAGGGGGGTATTCCAAGACTATGGTCAAGTGATGAACCCGGCTTTGTTTAGCCTACAAGAAGGGATGCACCTGTTAATAGATAGAGGTGAAGGCATCACTGTCAAGAGGGACTCCAAGCTGTTCTATTAGATTACCACCATCTCAAAGTTAACTTGAGCTAGTTTGCTACTAAACCGGACTCTTGGAATTCTCCCCTGACTACAAATTGAGTATTTCATTAGCTAGATCCGGCATCTTCATAGTAACAACAGTGACTCACCGTGGAGCCTTAACTCTGATGACATTTTTATTGATGAGGCTGTCTGCCACTGTCTATAGATCAGAGAGAGAGAAAATTCCAGTCTCTTATGCAATTCACAGCTGATAATAGGCAAGACAAGATAAACTAGCATGCACACGCATGCATGCACACATGCACACAAACACACCCATGTGCACACACACACGCACGCACACACGCACGCACACACACTCACACACTCACACACACACACACACACACACACGCACGCACGCACGCACACACACACACACACACACTCACACACTCACACACACACACACACACAAAGAACCTGCATTTCCCACCCAAACAAATCCGCAGCCCCATTCCAACAGAGAGGTGGCAATTACGTCCATTGTTTCCCAGACTGCTGCAAACACATTCCTTTTCATGTCTCTTCATTTCCTTGAGTGCTTCTGCCACTGCCATGCCGGGCTAGCTTTGTTGGTGAGTGTCTATACAATGTCTCACTCTCTGTCTGTCTGTCTGTCTCTCTCTCTCTGTCTCTCTCTGTCTCACTTTCACTCTGTCTGTCTCCCCCCTCTCTCTCTCTGTCTCTCTCTGTCTCACTTTCACTCTGTCTGTCCCCCCCCCTCTCTCTCTCTCACTGTCTGTCTGTCTGTCTCTCTCTCTCTCTTTCTGTCTGTCTGTCTTTTTTTCTCTCTCTGTCTCTGCCTTTCTGTCCACAAAGCCTTTTGCTGACCCTGTGCTTTATATAGACTATGCTTATTTTCCTTATTAGCCAATGGTTAATGGGTTTGTCTGCATATGGAACCTTCTATTTGGTTGCCATATTGACCAGGACTCCCTGACAGAAGCAACGCAGTTTCAATGGGACAATCCTGGCTACATAAAAGATGAATAAATGAAAAAAATATATATTATGCCTTATATGCCTTATATTTAGCCTTATGGGAACGTTTGTGAACCTGTGCTCTAGACCAGAGGTGGCCTTATTTTCCTCCACAAGGTGAGCCAACACCAAATATGGTCAAAACTAAATACAACAATTAGTCATGTAATGCCTCTCTAAATCCTTTAAAAATGTGTCAGGTCTTATATAAAATCACATAAAACCATGGACACAGGTGCCTAAAGCAGGAGGGCCAACCAAAAGGCTCCACTTTGGGCAGTTCTGTTGATTATAGTGGACAGAGATGGTAACCCACACTCTAAGAAAATTTCCCTGCAAAATAACGGCAGTTACTGGCAATTATATTTACCTGTAATTCTACTGTTATTTCACACCAAAAATCAAATACAGCTCATTGCTGTTTAATGTATCACAGTATATAACATTTTTTCAGCAGCAATTGAACTGTTAAATAACAGTACTCTACAGAACGTTCACAGTATTAGTATTGTTAAACTAAAAGTGCTCTACAATATTTCTGCAGTAAATAACAGTAAAATAACAGTACATTTCAGTTAAAAAGTTGAATTGTACTGTGTGATGACAGGCAAATACTGGGTCATAGTTGTATTCATGAATATGGCCATGGCAACTTCCCACCCCACCCATCATTCTCCATAACTGTGGTACCCTAGCCATGTTACCACCCCACCCTCCCATCGTTCACCATGACTGGAGTGCCTTGAGCATGATACTATGGCGCTATGCTGTATTGAGGAAATGGTTTGCGGTGGTCCTTTGAAAGTGTGGGCATGAATAAAATTTCAGAGTACGCAGTGCTATGTTACAATGATAGTGTGGCTTTTTACTGTATCTCTTGATGAGCCAATGATGAATATAGCATTGGTCAGTCTTTAAAAAAATATTTTGCACCAAGTAGCACAGCAAACAAGCAGCACTACAAGCTAGCTCTCAAAGCAATGCCTAATTTGCAGCAGGCACATTATATGCAACAATGCCACAAATGATGCCACATACAGCAAGCTTTCACAAAGAGGAAAGTGTGCAAGCATGTAAGCAAGCTTGTAGGCAAGCTTGTAGGCAAACAAGTGCTATGCTGTGCCATGCAGGCCAGCCAGCAGGCAGGCAAGCAACTGAAGTGTTGATAGTCCAGATTTATATACAGGTGCAAGAGTACCATGTGACCAGAGTCATCAGGCCCTTGGCAGGTGACGCCCGTAATTGAATAATGGCATAACAGCCCTACTCAGGTGAGGCCAGGCACTGATTAGCAGATTGGTTTAGATGGGGCTGCTTGTTGCAAGAGTGTTACAAGTTCTTAAAATGTTTCAGCCATTCACACTTTCATCACTATCAAAATGCATGTGCTACTCACACTTTGCTGCATCAAGCACTTTTTAAGTATTGTAGTTTCCTTAGAAATTGTTTCATCATGCTTGATAGTATCAGATAATCTTTAACCAGTCAGAATGACTTCAGTTCTTCAGGTGGTATTGAAGTTTGATGGTGATCACGGACAAGTGGAGGATGAATGGGTTTCAATGGTGCTGCCTAAAATAACTTGTTATTTTCTAGAGATGCACCGGATCCGGTTCCGGTTCCGGATCCGTCAGGATAATAGAGTTTTTCACAGGATCCGGGTCCGGCAGGATCTTAAGCAGTGGATCCGGTATCCGGCATGTTACCTAAAAATCAGGGTCTGGTGCATGTCTAGCCTAGGCTTTTCAGTCTTTCACAACCCCAATCACTGCATGGAGTGAAATCCCTTTGGAAGCGGCTATTGCAGGCAGTGTGGCAATAAGCCAATGAGTCTAAAAAATAGTTTGCGCCAACGTAATAAAAAGGGCCCACGTGTGCGAGTAGACTATATGTTTCAACCCTTTTGTAGGATCCGGTATCCGGTTCCGGATCCGGCAGGATCTTAAGCAGTGGATCTGGTATCCGGCAGGATCCTAAAAATCTGGATCCGGTGCATCTCTAGTTTTTTCCACAACGGCGAATACTGCTATTGTGCAGTACTTACTGTTTATGCTCAATATGTGACTCAAAGTAATATTTTCACAGTAGTTGTCTGTTTTTTCGAAAAACAGTAGAATGCTGTTGCAGAATTGCCGTAAATAAACAGCTATTTGTTACAGTGCAGTTTACAGCTTTCTGTTGACTAGATGTTGTTTTGCCCAAATTCCTCCTTAATAAGGCTGCCATGCCAGCTACTTTGTAGTCACTTAATGAAGTCTGAATCAGATTGCATTGGATATTTTCCCCATTTGAAATGGGTTTAAAATACTTTGCCATTAATAAATAGATTAAACAAATACAGCGAGGAGCAGAACAGTTAATCTGATGGGCTGAGATGCAATAGGATGGCATTAAAACTGAAGAAATGTATATTACATGGTTGATTAAACGTCGTCACTGCTCAGTTTTCCCACACCCAGTATAGTGGTTACAGTAAGTTTCCTGTGACAAGATAAAAAAAAGATCGGGGAAAAAAAGCAGAAGGAAAAAGATTATTTGACTCAGATAGGGAGATTAACTCATTTGTGTTAGGCCTATTTCCTTTATGGGATAAAAATGGTTCATTGAATATCCACACCACCTTCCACCACCATGACAGTATAAATGGATGTGACATGCAAAAGCATCTGTCTTTGCATTTGGCAAGAGATGAAGAGAGATAAAAGTTACTCCCTTTGCCATACACACTATAGCTGCTTGCAGGGGGAGAGGTTTGAACAGGTAATTAAAAAATCACTCAGAAAACATGAATTGACACTGCTCACGTTTTCCACATACACATGACATTTTCCTTTGACAAGATTGGAAAAGCCAAGCAGGATATTTGTCTAAGCTATAGGAGATGAACTCATTTGTGTTATTTCCTTTATGGGGTAAAAACAATATTTAATTCAATTTTCACACTAGATTACATTACATTACTTTCCACTGATGATATAAACGAATGAGTTGGGATATGAAGAGTTTCTGTCATTTCGTCTATCGCGAGAGACAAATTGAAAGTGAATGCCCACCTGGGAAACTCTCATTATCATGATACAGTAATACCGCACTCCACAGCACACTGCGAAATCCCATGATGTGCAGGTATGCCTCACCCTTGCGAAGGGGCCACCCCAAACAGGAGCAGTGCTGCAGGACGTTACCAGTGGTTTAGTCTAGTTTTTTGAAGTGGGTATACTGTATATATTTCTGCCATTGTAAATAATGGATCAATCAATTTTAAGTGGGTATACTGAAGCCCCTAAAATTTAGAAGTGGGTATACTCCGTATACCTGCGTTCTACGTAGACTACACCACTGGACGTTACCATGCTCAGGATACCTCAAGTATGGAGGAGGATGTGGAGACTAGCGCTATTTAAATACTCCCCCCACATGGGCTGCGTTTCCACAAAAACTCTGAAGTAGTAACTCAGCCTATAAGTAGTACGTAGCCTCTTAGTGCAGATGGCGTCGCCGTCTGGCCTATTCACTATTTGCTGAAAATACTCAACTACATCACAACAACATTGCTCTGACAGTACTGACAGCCTTAAGTAACAGATTAAGACATAGCCATTACAATTTTGGTGACAGTAATGCCCCATATGGCAACTGTAAACTTTTTCCAGTTTTTCTAATAGAGGGTGCACTATAACCTGTTTATTTATACTTATTTGTGATAAGACAGCCTTTTACTTTGAAACCAAAAAAACTTTTCAGGTCACATGATTAAGAAATAAACACAGGAAGCCCTTTTTCATCACCTACTTTTGTGTGTGGAGGTCATCGCTCGAGGCCTCCATAAACCAAGGCATTACTCTCATTTCAGCCCAAAATATTGTTATAAAAAAAAATACAAACACTATCTGGAATATGTAAACTGTTATTTTTCATCATTAAAACAACTGTAGATGCAAAGGTTTTTTTGTAGAATGGTAAAATGTTATGGTTGCCATATGGCAACTTCATGCAGTTATGGAACAACATTGTTGGCCATTCACCCCAATCAACCCCATTGGAATGACTTAGAATTAGATTAGTATGAGGCTATTTTTACAGATATTTCTTATAATTTTTGTGCCAAATTAATCATTTGAACTTATATTTGTAATTTTAGACATGCTTAATGTGAAAATGCATTGTAAATGTTTGCAAATAAGTGTAAACAACCTTTTCGGAAGCTTTTATGTAAATGTGTGTACATGTCTATGGGCCGTCTTGTAGACCATATTTTGCTATTTTACCAAAAATATTTTCACTAAATACTAAAAATATAATTTTTTATGTCATTTAATGAGTTTTAACATTTGGAAAGTAATATATTGAAGATTTATAAAAGGAAAAATTCTCTTTTTAAGGAAAAACCTGATTTTACACAAGATTCCACGACTGCATGAAGTTGCCATATGGCAACCATTAGCTAAAAACTTAATTTAAAATAAAAAAATAAAAAAATGTTTTGGAAATCTATTATTTAACTCATTCTAACACTAAAAAAGCACTGAAACATGTTTTACACTGTAAAAATAATAGTTCATGCAGTAGAGGGCTAAGCAATATACCCAGGGCTGGACTGGTCATCTAGCATACAGGGCATTTTCTCGGTGGGGCAGACAGTCCCCAGGGGGCAATACTATTGTTGTTGTGGTTGATTTCCTGGGGATTGGCCCACACATTAGAGGGGGAGGCCCATTGGTCCATCGTAATGAATATAGACAGTGGATTCAGCCAGTCAATACTTGTAGTATGAAAGTGGCCTGTGCATGTTCGGGGTCGATCTATGCCAAGAACGTCCGGGCCACTTTTCGGTCTAAGTCCAGTCCTGCTATTGTAATTCATGTATTTTTTCTCGCACATCCAAATAAAATGCTTGCACAAAGTGCATGTGCAAGGTAAAATAATGTATTTATTAACTTTTAGTAATTATGTGAGGCCTGTTTCTGGTAGGCTATATTGACAAGGTGGCACCTGATACTTAATTACTACTCAGGCTTAAGTAAGTAATACGTAGCCCCTTAATGCGCGCCGTACCTCCAGTGGCACGCTGTAATAGACATTGAAATGTAACTACCATAGTACNNCACCACTATGACACAACACAGGCCCTTTAGTAATGCACCACGACTTGGTCATTACCATACTGGTAACAACAAATGTATGACGCCACGTCTTAAGGGGTTAAGAGTTTTTGGGAAATGTAGCCCTGGTGGTTTGGGAATCAAACCGGCAACCCTTGGGCACTTACACCCTAACTGCTTACCTGCGACTGTAGTTTGAAGTTATTACCTTTGCCAGTTTAGATGAGAAGAGGTATGAACAGAACTTTTAAAAAATCTCAACTCTAAACTGAGTGAAAAGTAAAAACAGCTACTTAGAAAAACTACTAATGCATTATGTTCTTTCACCATATTTTTTTTCCAACAATAGACTCTAAAACTTAATTATGAGTATGCACAACAACAAGGAGCAAGACAATGTTAGAAAATGGCATCCAATTTCACAATGCTCCGTTTCTTACTTTCCAAGGACAAACTGATAAGTGATACAGACTGTGTGCCTCTTTTTTTTCGTTTGACAAATTCACTTTTGCAATTAGTCTTCAGTTATTACTAAAATGTCATCTGGGATATCTCTAAAACTGTGGTTGATAAAAGAAACGTTATATTTATGTTTGGTCTGAGAGACAGAGAGAGAGAGAGAGAGAGAGAGAGAGAGAGAGAGAGAGAGAGAGAGAGAGAGAGAGAGAGAGAGAGAGAGAGAGAGAGAGAGAGAGAGAGAGAGACCGAGCAAGAGAGCAAGAGATAAGAATAATGATATACTCCTCCTACTTCAAGTGAAAGGGAAGGGAAAGTAAAAGGAAAAGAAAGAATGCTCCCTTTAAGCCACAAGACAGATGAGGGACGAGGGGAAAGAAAAGGACCTGAGATGGAATGAAGGGAGCTGTTACGTTAAGTGTCCCAGACCCTTCCCTACTGTATATGCCCCCCCCCCCCCACACACACACACACACACCAACAGCTCTTACTTCCTCCCCTTTCATTACTAGCAGCCTAGTGGAAGAGTCCATGACCAAAATCCTTTGAAGTGCCCACCACTCCTTGCAACAGCCTAAACTATACCTTACAGTCAGTTTTGTGAAGTGTTTTAAAGACCCTCAGGCAATCTCAATCACTGCCAAATGGGAAGAGTGGATGGATGGATCTCTCCCTCTCTCTCTCTTTCTCTGTGTGCGTGTGTGTTATGTGTGTGTGTGTGTGTGTGTGTGTGTGTGTGTGTGTGTGTGTGTGTGTGTGTGTGTGTGTGTGTGTGTGTGTGTGTGTGTGTGTGTGTGTGTGTGTGTATGTATGCAAATGGTGTGTGTATTTTGGCTGCAGTAGGCCTATAGGGAATGAAAGTATGAGATTGAAATGTGCTTTGGGGCATGAGCGCATTCACTTTAACTGCCCATCATCTCACCTTGCCAATGAAATGAGATGTGCTTTGCGGAGGAAAGGAGAAGTCGTTTACCGGAGAAGACTTGGTCAGAATAAGCATGCTCTTCCCAAGAGTTTCAGTAGCCTCTTAGTGCAGATGGGGTCGCCGGCGGGCCTATTCACGATTTGCTGACAACATTGCTATGATAATACCAAGAGCCTGAAGTAACAGATTAAGACATAGCCGTTACAATTTTGGTGACAGTAAGGTTATAACATAGACTCTGTGCTAAGGGGTTTAAAACACATAGAAGGCCTATTTTACTGGTTCTTAACATTTCCGACAAAGGCAGCAATAAATGTGTGATCAAAACTGAAAACAGCCTTTATAGTTTTCTTTCTTTAATGTATTGGGTCACCAGCGCCTCCTATTCTGTTGTGCATTTTACCTCTTCATGACCAGTTTTTCTCAATTGGTTTTGTACATTTCTCGAATCTCTCTCGCAATTTGCAAAACATAATATTCATTCTCAAAACAGATTTAACAAATGGCAAAACACCATGGACGGCCTGCAAAACCAAGTCTCTTGCTCAAAATCCTTAGCTTGTCTTTCAAAAGCAAGTTTGTGTGTCAATGAATGCGTCAGTGCCAGCAGAATGGTTAGTCGTTGTGTCATAGTGTATGGACAAGCTAGTCAAATCGATTTGCCATGTTGTCCTGACTAGTACACTCTTGAGGATCTTTTCTGAAGCAACATTTTGTTTAGATTGGATGGGAAATGTTGTAAATTCAACTTTATATTATATTGATCAGATAAGATTATACTTGATATAAATTTAGAGTATAACCTATTTATTGACAGATTTTCTCATTGCAAAATGGAAAAAATAGCCAACTCTGGATGAGGTGTCAAAATGAGCCCTCTACCACCCCTTTTTACTTGTCTTGCAGGCCCATGTGGAAAAAAATCTAGAACTGTAAACCAAAATAAATTTGAAACAATACACTGATACTGTATAAAGTGGACTTACTGTCTTGTGAAATTCTAGGGAAATATTGTAATTTTGCGTGGAGCGTAATTATAAAGGACACATGAGGCATAGAATAACGTAATGCAGTACAGTGCCTGTTGTTGTATTGCATGCCTGTTTTCTCTTTCCCTTCTACTGTCTTTGATTAGAGAGAGTCAATATGTACCTGCGAGCAATTTACCAATTCAGATCACATTTATAGACAAAAATCCAATGGAAATTATGCTTAACACATTATGGCAGCTCGGTAAATCATTTTGCATGTCAAGACTTAAACTATGACCTAGGGCCTACATTTTTTGGGGGGTGAGATTTTCATGTATTCAGTGACAAAGCTTTTTGAGTGATATGACAAAAGCAATTGATAACGTACGAAAAAGCAAAGAATTGTACACAACCATTGCATGGTGGACGAAAGCATTTGCTATGCTAAAAACAATGAGAAACTGATTTTATGATTGATTTTGCTGATTTTGCACATTTCTCACAACAGCATGTATTAATTCTCAAAACGTTTGGTTCAATTGTGACTTTCTGGTGTTACAGGAAGTCACAATTGAACCAAACGTTTTGAGAATTAATACATGCTGTTGTGAGAAATGTGAAAACCAATTGAGAAAAACTGTAATACACTTCCTAGTCAAACACGTAGGCTACTGAATGCTGAGACATTTGTTTACTGCCTATCAGATCTCACCTTGTCAATACAATGTGGAGGAGGAGGAAGGAGGGGGAGAGGAGGATGAAGTGTGACTTGTGCAGGAAAAACATGTCTTGGTCAGGAGAGGCAAGCTCTCTTCTCAAAATTTTCTTTGAAGGCTGCGTGATCATCAAAACTGGAGAAAAAGCATTTAAAGGGACACTGTGTGAGATTTTTAGCTGTTTATTTCCAGGATTTATGCTACCCATTCACTAATGTTACCTTTTTCAGGAATATTTACCATCGCCATGAAATTCTAAGTAGGCCTATTCAAGGGGGATTTTCTCCATGGTCCGCCATTTAGAATTTCCAGAAATAGCCATTTTTATCTGCAAAAATGACTGTACTTGGGCCATACTAGAAAATATTAGTTTATTACTTAGTAAACTATCATGAAATGGTCAAATTTGGCAATAGGCGACACAGTTTCAATGAGCAGCATAGTTGCGGTACCTTTTTTGACCATTTCCTGCACAGTGTCCCTTTAAAGCTGCTGTACGGCTCACTCAAACACTTATGTTTATGAATGGTTTGGTATTGTATTGGTTGTCTGTATGACTGAGGCATTTGTGTACTTTCAGAATAGACAAATTCAGTCACAAGACAAAAGCAATAATATTTAAAAATAATGTAATTATCCACATAATTATATCATGTGGAGGCAATCGCAAGTCTAAATAACATTGTGATTCAAAATGCACAGTTAAGTAGCACATATTTTTAAAGGGCACTCTTGTTGAATCACACACTAAAGGACCTACACTTACACAAGCCTATTACGTTCATTGTAATCCTGAAGGTCAAATCCTCATCCTCTTAATGTTAACCCTTACAGATACCGTCCCCAAATCAAATCTAACAAATAAAATAGATACAGCTTAATATCTATTGCTCCGCCAAGCTAATAAAATAAGATGTGTCCAGTGGTCTTTATTTTAGGCTGCTTTAACGCTAAAACAGACCCACAAAATGACATGCAGAAATTAAACAAAGTTCTCTTCAGTTTGTATTGTCAGTTCAGAATGAAATGACGTGGATAAACTCAAGACGGACTTTAGACAAACGTAAAAGCAAATAATGGAAGACACTCCGAAAACAAGAAAGGAACGGGAAGGAAAACAAATGCAAGAACAATGAAATATAGAAAAAGAAAAAGAGGAAGAAGAAGAAGAAGAAGAAGAAGAAGAAGAAGAAGAAGAAGAAGAAGAATCAGAAGATGAATAAGCAGAAGAAGAAGAAGAAGAGGAAGATGAAGAAGATAAAGAAGAATAAGAGGAAGATGAAGAAGAAGAAGAAGAAGAAGAAGAAGAAGAAGAAGAAGAAGAAGAAGAAGAAGAAGAAGAAGAAGAAGAAGAAGAAGACGAAGAGAAAGAATGAAGATGACAATAAAGGATTAGGGTTAGATTTTGGGCAAGGGTTGTAATTATGATGAGGATGACGAAGAAGAAGAAGAAGAAGAAGAAGAAGAAGAAGAAGAAGAAGAAGAAGAAGAAGAAGAAGAAGAAGAAGAAGAAGAAGAAGAAGAAGAAGAAGGAGAAGAAGAAGAAGAAGAGAGGGAGGGTGGTGTTGGGGGGATGGGTTGGGTTGGTTGACTCAAGGCAGATGGTCTCCAATGCCAGCATGACTGCCCTAATGCTTTTGGGGACGGACATGCTTCCGGCCACACAGCTGAGTGCTTCTTCTTCTTCCAGGAAAAAACACCCTCCCTCTGCCTTTGCTGAGAACTGACAACTGTGGATGTGAACCCTGGTCTGCGTGTCACCTTAGAAAACATAATAATGTAGCAATGTACTTAGATCAGCAACCCCCGCTGACCTCAATTGGGCACAAATAACTGTGTTGCATCTGCAAAAGGTAATCTGTTCTTGGCATCCTCAATAGCCCATGCAGGCCTATTGTGTGTGGTTCTTTTGCTGCATGCCAATTCACTTTTTCCCCATATTTCTTTCTTTCTTTCTTTCTTTCTTTCTTTCTTTCTTTCTTTCTTTCTTTCTTTCTTTCTTTCTTTCTTTCTTTCTCACCCACAGTGGACCTTGGGAATGTGAACCTATAAATGAAATTCAGATTTCTATCAAGGCCTTCGCAAGAAAAGAATGACATTTTCCTGTTGCCTCCTGTCTTTGAGAAAATTCTCTTCCCCCTTTTGAAACGCTGAATCATTACAGACATGGTGGTGGTGCCTGCCTGCCAGGTTGCTTTGACGCGCCACGTGAGGGAAAGAAAAGGTTGTCTGACAATCACCGGTCCACTCGTTTCGTCGCGCCAGTGGAGTCCTTTTCAGGGCTTCCTTTCCATGGCGCTCCATTTTGTCTCCAGCCACGCTGATAGCTGCAGTCACATTTGCAAAGGTTCCCTGTCTACATATGCTGTGTTCTGATAGGCGCTGTGTCTGTGTCAGTGGCATGGTGTTGTGGCAGGGGGATAATGAGAAGGTCTCTGTGTGGCACTCGAGTTGAAATAATAATAATAATAAAAAGAAACGCTGGCCCAGCCGTGACTTTAATGGCTGGACACCGGACTGCTATGCTCGCAACCCGGGTTCGATTCCGGTCCGGGCCCCCCACAAATGGGCTTGCTTGAGTCTGGCTTGAGTGTCATAATCCAGCCCCGCCCCATCTCTCACCCACTCTCTTTCTTTCCTACTCTCAACTGTCCTATAATCAATAAATATCATCAAAGACAACAAGCCCTTAAGTAAGAAAGGAAGAACGAAAAATGCTGTGGTGCACTGCACTAAGGCACCTATCCGTGTGCATAGTCAGACAAGTAATATATTCCAACCCTGTTCTCCCTCACCCACTCATCTCTCTCTCTCTACATTGCTTTCTGTCATCTCTCAACTGTCCTGCTGAAATTGTTTAGAAGAAGAAGAAGAAGAAGAAGAAGAAGAAGAAGAAAAGGGCTGGCATGTACAGCAACTCTATGTCTGTGAGGTGGGCCTCACTTGGAATCTTGGAATTTCTGTGGCTGTGGCCTAAGGGTGAACAAGATTTTATGATTCAAAACTTGTTGTCCGTTGGGCCTACTTCAGGCGACTCTTGCATTGAGACAAGGAGTAGTATGGTATTTGATGCCCTGATGAAGACCCGGTGTGGTTGAAACCGGTTGGCGTTTTTAGATATGAAGAGTTCAGATGCAAAACCCCCTAAGTGCCTTTTCAGTAAATGATTTTAATTCATTTTTGTTTAATTCAAAGCTATCAAAATTGCAATTTAAAATTTTATTTATGTAACATAACTATTTATATGTATTATCAAGTACATGAATGTAAACCAAACCAACAACGGGGTTCTCTAAAAATATAGAAGTTCAGGTCTTCAGAAATGGAGTTAGGGGGTTTTGCATCCGAACTCTTATGTACCCCAGTTTAAAATAAAGGGTTTTTAAATGATAAAATACCATACTACTCCTTGTCTCTATGCATGAGTCGCCTGAAGGAGGGCCAACGACCAACAAGTTTTGAAGAATGGACTTTGTCGTTTTACTTCAAGAGCACCAGCATATCGGAGTATACTATCTAACAAAGAAGAGCGCTCAGCATCTCTCCCTTATAGCAAGATTTTATGATTGCTTAACCCAGTAAGATACGGATCCTGTCATAAATTAGCTGTTACCAGAATGGCAATGACCAAGTCGTAATGTATTATTAAAGGCCCTGTGCACTGTCATAGTGGTATAGTACTATGGTAGTAATGCTTTTTAGTGTCTATTACGGCATTCCACTGGAGCAATGACATGTGTTAAGGGGCTACAAGTGCTGCGGTTAATGCACCATAATACAGGGTGAGCTTAAGTGTACTGTATGTTGCTTGGGGCAGGGATCAGCCTCTCAACATTGCTCAACACCCACTTAGGCCATTAATTGCATTTCAGCCATTAAAGGTGCAATGTATAATATTTTTTATAACGCATTTAAGTATTCATTATGACTGGAGAAAGTGCACATTTCATACGTGAAAAGGTGAATGTTCTCCATGTCCGCCAATTTGAATTTCCAGAAATTGACATTTTTAGCTGCAAAACTTACTGTACTTTGGTCATACTAATAAATATTAGTTTATTATTTAGTTAATAGTCATGAAAATGTCAAATTTGGCAATAGGCAGCACAGATTCAATGAGCATCATAGTTGCAATACCTACTCTGGCCACTATCCTACACAGTGCACCTTTATGCCTCTGAGAGAGGAATTAATTTAACCCCTTAAGACACGGCATTATAAATGAGCTGTTAGCAGGATGGCAATGACCAAGTCGTAATGTATTACTAAAGGCCCCGTGCGCTGTCAAAGTAGTGTAGTACTATAGTTAACTTTCAATGTCTATTACAGCGTGTCACAGGAGGTACGGCACGCATTAAGGGGTTTAATGTTTACGATTTAATGTTAACATAGCTGACAAAGAATTTGACGTCCGAAGGCAGATAGTCTTTGGCGTAGGTCTAGTCATCAGCCCGGGTCTTGTGTTAGCGGATCCAGTAGAGCCTGCCATTGCTGTGCAGCAGGGTATGGAGATGAAGGGGGAGATTATCAGATGGCTGTACCTAGGGCAGCAAAACATGTGAGTTACTAATAAAGGAAATGGCAGCCACTGATTGTCTGAGCAAAATGCATTATGCTGTCTAATTCTTTGTAAGTTGCCTTAGGCAAAAGTATGTACTACAACGTAGTAATGTAAATACAATATACACAGTAAAAAAAATGCAGTGTTACATTCAACATTCTTACACCAAATACACTTATAAGGTGTCTAATCTCTACATGTTGAATAAAGTCTGCTTAAGTACAATGTAAAAAAAATGTGCAAAATTGAAAACAATAATTAAAAAAAAGATTCTGTGAGAAAGGGATTTTGCTTAAACCTTTTGTACTGCAATTGATTT
>NC_085873.1:26264812-26272312 GCF_034702125.1 Engraulis encrasicolus
CTCTTGATTTGAAATAATGCCATCTAGCCTACTGTATGTAATTTTGTTACGAAATGCGTCTTCCGTGGGGGCCTAGGGGAACCTGTAGTCTAGGGGCCCCGAGCCCTCTTAATCTGGCCCTGCTTGTGGGGACTTAACTGTGGCTCCCTGAGGAACAGTCCTGTTCTCACTGTTCTTACACACACCATGCCTGTGATAACAGACCCTTTGGATTGTAGTGTGGATGTGATTTCCCTTGGGGTGACTATGCAGTGTGGATGTGACTTGACACACACCATCTGTTTACATGGTCAGTTTTCTTTTTTAATCAGTTCATATGGAAGTTCTAAACCACCTGATTTAATCTTTTTAAATTCAAGATAAAATATAAAATATACAAGATGTTTTATTGTCATATCATATTTAATATTAAATCTATTACTTTGTGCATATTTAATTTCAATTTCATTTAATTTTGAGGCATATTTAATCAGTTTGTACATGTAATTGAATTCAAAGTGTCCATGCAAACCTTTTTCTATTGATAACACTTAATCACATGTAAATATGTTTGAAAAACACAAAACTTAAAAAACACACAAACATTTGATACATAGTACCAAGTCCGTAACTTTCCACATTTCACACCCATGCATTGAGTACCAAATGGTAAAAATACGTTTTTACATTTAAACGTTAAATTTCGAATCTACCACCTTTAATGCATACTATATGCACGTTTTGTTAAAAATGAAAGTTCGGGAAAAGCTTAATACAATTTGACATGCCCTAAGTGCCACCCGCATTCTATTTTGCGCTCAATAGGATTTCAGAGCGAAAAGATAGGCACGCATATTTTCCCACCTGAAGTTCATTCTCCGCTCAGCTCAGCCATCATTCGGCCATCATTTGGTGTAATTTCAGTGGCGCTCCGTACTCCCCAGCTCTCAGCCGTGGCAGTACTTCAGAACCACGGCCAGCGATCTTGCCCCATACCTAATCCACCTATCTAGGCTTCTCGAGTGCAGTCGTTCACGAGCGCGGACCCGTGAAGCACTTTTGATGATCGGTCCACCACATGGACAGCTGCTCTCCTGCGAGAGTCTGTTCTCCAGCAAGAACGAAGATGTATGCATACATGATTAATCCAAATTTCAGATAATGAACTAATGAAATGCACGTTTTGTCAAAAACGAAAGTTCGGGAGAAGTGTAATGAAATTTTTTATGTCCTTCGTACCACCCGCATTCTATTCTCCGTTCAACGGTCATTCGTCAGAATTCAGGGCGAAAAGATAGGCATGCTTATTCACCCACCTGAAGTCTGACTGTCAGCTCAGCCATCAAATCGGTGTGATTTAAGCACGCGGCCATTTGGAACACCCCTTAATTAACTACACAGCATGGATTCACTGCTCAACTGCTTCCAGTCAGAATGTTGCTTTCTCGCTCGCACCCACCACCTCCCAGTTCACCTCCCTTCCGTTGCTGTTCGGTCGATTCATCTTGCTCTCTCCAGTTCACCTTAATCCTTTGGTCTCTGACCATCATCAGCCGAGGGGTGTCCACTCAGAGCTTGCACATATCTGCGGGCGCAGATACAACCTGAACTCTCAGCAGCGCTCTGTACTCTGTACCGTATAGACATTTCTCGGCTGTGGCAATACAGAACCACGACTAGCTATCTTGCTCCATATGCCGCCAAATCCAACTATCTCAGCTTCTCGAGTGCAGTGGTGCCCACGAATTGTGACTACAAAAAAAGTAAAAAAAAAAAAAAAGGGTTTAGAATGCCGGTATTCTACGACATAATTCCGTAAACACTGCCGGTATTCAATGTTAAACTCTTAACAAACACCTAAGTTCCTTGAGGAACCACAAAGGTTCTCTGAAGAACCTAAACGTTCTTTTGTAGCTCCTGGTCAGTATCAGGCGTCTTTTACCTGCCAGAGAAATCAATCTGGCAGGTTATTGTTTGCAGGCATTTTATTTGATATTATTGAGATTGATCTAGTTTTGAATGAAGTGACGAATCATCACTGACTCAACTCGGCTGTCTCTCGAAACGAGACATACAACCCATACGGAAAAGATGTAAAATGTACAAAATAATATATACATGGACTATGCAGATGGTACCGGTATATGGCACATACTAAAAAAGTGGCCCATTCCTCATTTTCATCATGTACAAGGCAGGCAGACATATAGAGCATGTTCCATATACTGCAACCAGGTTTCTAAATTAACATTTTTCTTCACCAATCCAAATGGCAATTTGTTAATCTTACTAGCCAAACACACACTCACTAATGGGTGAAAGTGGCTAGTTATTTGGTCTTTTCTGTCAGCTAAACTGAAATTTCACCCGCATTTGGTCGGTTGGCTGGAGTTAATTTGGATCCCTGACAGCAACATACAAACATTGTACCTGGAAATGTGTATGAATGTGTATGAATGTCAATGTGTATGTTTACCTATATGGCCCACTAGCCCATTTTTATAGGACATTTTAGAAAACTTGTATAGGCATGTACATGTACAGGCCAAAAGTGTGGACTCACCTTCTCATTTAATTAATTCTCTTTATTTTTGTGGCTATTTACAGAACCTAATACATTTTCAGGGAGGCCATCAAAACTGTGAATGAACACATGTATAATTTTGTGCGTAACAAAGAATTTACAATATATAAAAAAATAAAAACAATTATTTAAAAAATATCAAAAAATGCCAAACAGTGACGTCAACACAGCAAAACTGAGGGCCCAACACGTTTCAACAAGTAAAAATACCCAGTCAGTTGAGTCAATTTTAATTGATACAAGCGATACAAGAGAGATTTTCTTGATCTGATAATGAGTAGAGTAGAGTAGTTTATTTGTCACATACAAAGCCATAACCAAGGTTACAGCTTGTAGTGAAATGACGGTTCTGGTACAACTCCACACCGTGCAGAGATCATAAGACTTAAAATGTGAACATAAATACACACATTAAATAAATAAGCAGTATAGAAAATGTCCATAGATGTCAGATTGTCCATAGATGTGTCGATCGAGGCGAGAGTTGGACGCGTCGCTTTACAAAGCAGACAGCTGTGCGGTGTCCGAGGCTCCGGGTGGATACGGTGCTAGATGAGATGAGACTACACATCGCGGGTGGCAAAACTGCATGCTCTCACCCCACGCTATAGGCAACACTGTGATGGTCCCCACTCATCTGGTGTCCGTGACCTCTTGTAGTCAGTAGTGCAAGGCTTGTCGGGATGACAATGTTTCTCTGCCAGGCCGCCGGTTGGTAGGCTATGCACATTCTGATCTCCATGGAGTTCCGTTGCGCTGCGGTGATCCGACAACATCGATTTGGATTAAGAAATAAAAACAAAAATGCAGACGGCAATAAATAGCACTAAAAGTGCTTTCTATAAACACATCATCATATCTGTCCGAAATGTTGACTTCATATGGACTAAATAGATTTAAAAGATGAAAAAATTGCACGGTTTTGACGGAGTTACCAGAGAGGCAGCCAAACAATGGGTCACTTGGTCAGCATAGCTGGTTATCTAGGTGAAACAGTGATACAAAAAGTAAAAGTAAAACTGAAAAACCCTGCCACAGATTCCCTCCAACACAGGTTTGACCTCTCCAAGTAACTGGCTATGACTCAGTATCAGATCAAGAAAATATCTGTAAAATGCTTGTATTGGCAAGTGTTTAAAACTATTTTTAGGTCTCAAAATTATAGTTCTACAATTCTAGTGAGTTATTGGAGGACTTTAATGTTCAATTAGGATTGACATGACTGACTGGGCATTTTTATTTGAATATAGACAAAAATATGCTTATTGAAATGTGTGGGGCCATCAGTTGTGCTGTGTTGACGTCAGCTGACATTGCTGTTGGACAACAGCTAGAATGATATTTTTTGGTAAGCACGTTATTCTCCATGTGTTCAAGCACAGTTTTTATGCCCTGCATGAAATACACAATGAAAATCCATGAAAATAAAGAGAATGCATAAATGAGAAGGTGAGTCCACACTTTTGGTCTGTACCGTATACAGTATATAGGCCTATATACTGCATAGGCCTAGGTCTTTTTCGTGTGGGAATGAACTGCAGGGAAACTGCAAACATATTTCAATTGGGTGTCGTGCCTTTCAGTTTGTGGTCCGGAGGGTGCGTCAAGTTCCACAAAGTAATCCAATAGCCCAGCAAAAAAGGAACTCGCACACCACTGAAGCCGATGCAATTTAATGCATGAAGAAAAAAAAGAAAGCGCTACCCAGCTTTGTGCAAAACATTCTTGGTCCTTCAGACCATCGCCACTGATGATGGTCTGAAGGACCGAAAATGTTTTGCACAAAGCTGGGTCTTTTCTTCATACATTACAATTCTTTAATTTTGCATCTGCATCAGTGGTGCGCGAGTTTATTATAATTATTTTTTACGACTTTATTGACAGGACAGCTTGAGAGGTGGACAGGAAGCGAATAGGGAGAGAGATAGGGAAGGGTCGGCAAATGACCCGGGCCGGGAATCGAAACCAGGTCGGCCGCATGGCAGACGAGTGCCCTACCGGTTGGCCACGGCAGGGCCGCCAGTTTATTTTTGCCATATTAATGAATATCAATGACTACGACAAACCCAACAAAAAAACAAATGAAGGAATTCACAAACTAATAGACCTCTGACTAACGTCTGCAGGCAAACATCCAGAAAACTCAAGTGACCGCAGCCAGAGCACAAAAGACCTAAAACTGCACACAATACAGTGTTAATTCAACACTATAAACCAGGGTTTCCCAAACTGGGGTGCGTGCACCCCTGGGGGTGCGCGACCTGCCATAAGGGGGTGCGTGAGCTAAATAGAGCAATGGTATGTGAGTTTTTATCCAGCATTAATGAATTGTATGCTGGGATGGTCCATCTGAAGTGTAGTTTAACTCCTAGACTGTTGGAAAAGAGGATTCCCCAAAACAACTGTGCATAATGTACAGTGAATCATACTTCAGCACACCAAATATTCACTTAGGTGGTGCGTGAACCACAATGAAATCTACAAGGGGGTGCGCAGGGGGAAAAGTTTGGGAACCACTGCTCTAAACTACACCAAAATTGACAAAAAGTGCTTATTTAAGGAGCTATAGGCATTTCTGAGACAAAGTTGGCAAATAGTCTTTGTCAAAAAAACAAAATAAGACTAAACAAAATCATTTGTCAATTTAATTCATCACTCTGCTTAAAATTAATTAAATAATTAATTGCCTAAAATCCTGATAAACTGGGTTCAGTTGGTACACTTTCAGGATCAAAGTTCAATGACCTCTAGAGGTCAACAGTGGCCAGATAGAGCTCGGCATAAGGTAGATTTGATGTCAGCACACCCAAATTGACATAAGAAGACTGTTTGCCGACTTTGTCTCTCAAACGCCTTTAGGTATCACAATCCTGGACTTCAGTACTAATCAAACACACCTTAGAAGATGTCAAATTGACTCTCTCTAAATGTTGAATCAACGCTACAGTGTCTGCTTATGAAGACTTAGTAAATAATTAATTGATGATGAACAAAACATTAACACGTTTTTATTATTAATTACATTTTATTCATGCTTTGTAAAATATCTACAAACAATATATTCAAGATTTTACAAAGGTATCTTTATTCATTTACAAACAATTTGTAAATGTTTGATGAATATAAAATATTAACACAACATTTCCCAGTAATTTACAAACATGTGCTGATGTTTTGTACATCATTTGATCATTACTTACTAAGTGTTTTTAATGCTTTATAAGCAGACATTATTATAAAGTTGACATCAAAAAATGAAGAGCAGGAAACTGTGGCACTCCGTTTTCTTATTTTTTAAATATTACAAAGGCAAATAGACTGCCCGATGCGTTTCGACACAAGGTGTCGAAACGCGTCGGGCAGTCTATTTGCCTTTGTACTATTAAAAAATAAGAAAACGGAGTGCCACAGTATCATGCTCTTCATTTTTTTGTTGTCAACTTTATCCACACACTGTTAGAGCACCCGTGTCAAAAGATCTGGATCCACGCAGCGCTTTCGTTTTTTCCTTTTTTCTGATTATTATAAAGTGTTGCCCTACATTTTTACTGCGTGCAGATTTGAGAGAACTATCAAGCCCATTCATAAATGCGATGAAGAGCTTTGGTGTGGGTCTGAGAGTGTGTGTTATGTCTGTGTTTGGTGTTTTTTGGGACCCCCTCGAAAGCGAAATGTCTGATCTCAAGAGGTTATCCCTTAATAACGAAATTGAATTGAATTAAATAAACCATTGTTCCAGGAATCGCATACATAAATCGGCCTGTGTTTACGTAATTGCGTAATTGAACAATAATGAATGGGGCGAATGAGGGCGATTCTTTTTGAATGGAAATCTGTGCTTCTGTGTCGTGCTCTGATTCACTTATACATATGTACAGTGCCCTCCATAATTATTGGCACCCCTGGTTGAGATGTGTTAAAAGCCTTAAAATGAATTCAGTGTTTATTGCAGAAGAATACTGTCTCACTGAAAATTGTAGGAAAATGTAGCCTTCAACTCAAATTAATTATAAGAAAATAAAAGAATCCCTGACTAAAAAATAATTATTTTTCATTAAATCACATGTTCCACAATTATTGGCACCCTTAACAATTCCCAGGAAATAAATATAATTGAAGCATTTCTGTCATTTCTACAGTAGTTTACAAAGTTTACCAGAGTATGTAGGAACATTTAATTAGTAATTCATCACTTCCTGTTTCCCTGGGGTATAAATATGACGTGACACCGAGGCCATTTCTCTTATCCACTCTTGAACATGGGAAAGACAAAGGAACACAGCATACAAGTGAGGCAGATGTGCGTCGACCTTCACAGGTCAGACAGAGGCTACAAGAAGATTGCCACTCAACTGCAGCTGCCCATATCCACTGTGAGAGGAATAATTAAGAAGTTCAAAACAAGTGGAACAGTGGTAAACAAGCCTGGACGAGGACCCAAGTTTATTTTGCCACCACGCACAGTGAGGAGGATTGTAAGAGAAATCAAAAGATCTCCAAAGCTCACTGTTACAGAATTACAACAAATGGTAGCATCCTGGGGTCACAAAGTCTCCAAATCAACCATCAGGCGCTGTCTACACGCCAACAAGCTGTTTGGGAGGCATGCACGGAGAAAACCTTTCTTCACTCACAATCATAAACGCAAGCGTCTGGAGTTCGCCAAGCGGTATTGGGGCTTCAACTGGGACCGTGTGCTTTGGTCAGATGAGACCAAGATTGAGCTTTTTGGCAACAAACACTCTNAGTGGGTCTGGCGTGCCACGAAAGATGTGCATGCTGAAAAGCACCTCATACCCACTGTGAAGTATGGGGGTGGGTCAGTGATGCTGTGGGGCTGTTTCGCTTCCAAAGGCCCTGGGAACCTTGTTAGGGTACATGGCATCATGAATGCTTTGAAATACCAGGACATTTTAAATCAAAATCTGTTGCCCTCT
>NC_085873.1:26277312-26289812 GCF_034702125.1 Engraulis encrasicolus
TGCCATGTTCGCTCCCTACGGCGAGGATTCTACAGTGTAACCCTATGGGCAGCATACCGTCAAAATCGCTGGATTTAAAATACAAATAAGACTTCATAGACCATCAAACTTGGGTTGTAGTATTATCAAGATCCCAACATATGAAAACAAACGTTAACAAGTTTGTTCGTATAAGGGGTTTGCTTAAAAGAGGGTTTTGTCAGCATAGTTTTGATGTGCTCAGCAGTGCATTCAAGCGTTACTTCCGCGTTGTTGTTGCCTAAGTAGGGCCAACATCAAAGTCGATATTTAAGTAATGTACAGAAATAATATTCACAACAATGGTCAAGTTCATGTACAGGGACCCTGGTGATACTTGCAGCAAAGTTTCACGTTGTGTCAAGATTTAGTAGTTTAAAAATAACGATGTGCAGCCGTGCATGAATGCGATTGCAGACAGTAGGCCTAACACTGTAGGATGAGTCTTAGGCTATGAGCCGCAGGGCCGACCGGTGCCATCTGGGGGGGGGAATGCTAGTAATGTTTTTTGGCAAGGTATATCCCCCCACTAGTAGAATAAGCTTGATAGCAGTCATGGGGTGGTAGCGAAATCACTTTTTTCAGCTCTTGAGGTTACTACCCCCCTATAATAAATACTGTTTTTTAATATCGGCTGTGTATGTAGTTATGGCTTATGTTGGGGGTATTGCCAATATTCTATACCATCGTGTTTGTTATCACTGGAAAGGGGACCTTTCAGGCTTTCATTTAAGCCCATTAATGAATCTGTCTGACATACACAGAAGCCACAGCACGTCATTAAACCAGAAATAGCTCCCATTTTCACACAAATTGTGCCTAAACTGTGCACTTTCGTTTCCATCTGTGACATGAAAGAACACCAAGGACACCAAAGTTAACAACCTCAATACTCAGGGCACTCTGCCGATTCAGAAAATGTATAATATGCCCATACTATCATTTTGTATATGTTTGTGAGAGCCTTAAATGTCACTTGTGCAACCAGCAAAAATGTCTTCAAAATAGGACCTAAGAGAATGGACTAATACAATGCCCGGTATCACTTTGCCTAAACAAACTTTGTTTATACTGTAGTTCATATTTGAATGTACATTACATTCACAAGTTGTTAAAGTATTCAATTATTGTAGTGCAGTGTTTCTCAAAGTGGGGCGGAAGCCCCCCTAGGGGGGCGCGGAGGTATTGGAGGGGGGGGCGCGTGAAGTCAGAAGGTTTTTCTTTTTTAATACTTTTCTGCTTTGCCATTAAGTCAACACATTCCCTTTACAATCACAATATATTCATTAATTTATTCACTAATATTTAGAGAACATCCTAGGCCATACTGTACGTGTATATCAGGCTCTAATAAACTTTACGACGGCCTATTTATTTGTATTTTCGTAACCATTTTGCTCGAGGGGGGCGCAGACAGACACCCTTCCTCTGAAGGGGGGAATGGCACGAAAACTTTGAGAAACACTGTTGTAGTGTATGTGAAGAAATACTATCTAAACGGTAGACCCTGGAAAGACAGGGCATTGGGTAACACTTTACTTAAACCACTCAGATATGGTATCTCATTAACAGAATTTAGATAAATGTTCATATACAACATTTTATACAGGCTATTTCATAAACAAATAGACTGAGACCCTACACAAGGGGTTGCAAGCCAATAAAGAAACATGTTGCAAAGGGAATATGTTCAATGAAAGAATAGTTTCATGTAGATTTATATTATTTCTTCGTCAGTACCCTTCATCTTCCATGTCATCCCCTTCATCTGAACTGTCTGGTCTGCCTGGTTGCCGCACACTCTCAGTTTACACATGTCTGTGCACCTGAGGCCATTTACCAGACAACAATGATGGCTAGAGCATTTTGTAGTGCAGTTGCACGAAAGAAGGTCCAGGACAGCTTGGGGTATTGTCAATATTCTATACAATAGCGCTTGGTATTACTGGAAAGGGGACCTTTCATTCTTTAATTTAAGTCCATTGCTGAATGTTTCTGACACACACAGAGGTCACAGTACTTCATTAAACCAGACATAGCTCACATTTTCTCACAAATGTTGGCTAAACCGTTTGATTTCGTTTATCTCTGTGGCATGAAAGAACGCCAAGGACACAAAATTAGACAACCTCAATACTCGGTGGACTCTGTTGATTCAGAAAATGTATAATATGCCCATACAATTATTTTGTAATATGTTTGTGAGGGCCTAAAATTTGACTTGTGTAACCACCAATAGTCTTCAAAATAGTAGCCAATATTGCAGGTCATTAGCTGGAAATATCAGGCCTTTTTCCTGCCAATGTTTGTGCTGACATTCACAGAGGTCATTAAACCAGTAATTTATCGGCCCTATCGTGGCCTAATGGTAGGACACTGGTCTACTACGCGGCTGACCCGGGTTCGATTCTGAACCGTGCCCTTTGCCGACCCTCCCCCATCTCTCCCTCCCAACTCGCTTCCTGTCACCTCCTTCACTGTCCTGTCTCATATAAACAAAAAATAAAGGCTTGAAAAGCCCCTCCAAAATACTTACATGATCACTCCTGCCAATTTCAATATGCTGTTGTATTGCTCACATTACCCTTGACTCGTCAGTAGCCGGAGATGCTGCATGCTGCTATTCTAATGGGGGCAGATTTTGTTTGCATTTAAAAAAATCTTAACATGGGCCTACTCCAAATATTTTCCCAAAAGGTAACACCTGCCCCCATTAAAATGACCAGGATCTTGGAAAAGGCTGAAGAAAAAAAAATCTAAGGTACTGACAAGTCCAGGGTGGCATTACATGCATGTTGAAATTGGCTGGCGTTATCCTTTAAACCAGTAATTTCTCACAAATTCCACCTCAACTGTATGATTTATGTTGTCCATATACCATGGGAAAGCATCAGGGTCACAAAACCGAATGATATTAAAAATCTAGGCATGCTATTGATTCAGAAAATGTATAATGTACCCATACAATATTTGCAGGAGCCTTTAAAATGCCGTAATGATCCTCAAGGCCCTAATGACCTATTTTCTGACCAATTCTGTACTATCTCCTTACAGACATGCATACAAATGTTGGATAAAAAGAAGAATGAATGAATATATGTATGTGTAGTGTATATACAGTATGAATGTATGTGCATAAGAATGTATAAATCCGCGTTGAAATGGTACTGTTGTCAGTAAATGATCAAATTGCACATACAGCACTGCTTAATAATAGACCTATTGTCCTGCCAGACATTTCACAGATTACTGACCAAAAGCTTATTGAAAAAAATTGAAAAATATTGCCCAAAATTCAATATGGCTGCTATTTCCCAAAATGGATGACTTTCATGCATTTTTCTCAATACTGTGGGGCCATAATATAGGCCTACTACATAGTAGATTACTTTTTTCAGCACTTTTCTGTTATATTCTCTAACAGATATTTTACCAAAGGTTGACTAAACAAACAAAAAATAAGTTTGATTTCGCTTCCTTGAAGCAGAGAATGGTCCTCCTACAATGGTCAAATGGCACATAGACAGTCAACTGCTGAAATAACTAGGCCTATGGTCCTTGCAATGACGTAAGCCTATAATATTCATTGATGAGTACAGTTCCTTTTTTTTTAGCACAATTATTTCCTATTGCCTAATGGACAAATGTATTAATTCATTCATTCATTCTTTCTTTCTTTCATTTGATTAGGATAATACACACTAATCAATACATCAGTTAAAAAAAATCAATATAAATATGTTGGTATTTGCATAGTTGCCAAATGTCATCCGTAGTCCTAAGGCAGGTACCCATAATAAAAAGAACAATACTGCATTACAGAAGACATGACATTTTACCACAAACACCAAATATATACAGAGTAAAACAATGTTCATACTATTAATTAATAGGAGCAGGTCTGGTTTGTTTTCAGCCACTGTTTACGGGTCATTTTGAAGATGCTGATGTTGTCACATAGCCTGGCCGCGCCAAACCCCTAGGGGCGTCTAGATTTCTAGGCTAGTTGTCACACAGTCTGATATGAGCATGGCTGAACAATAGAAGGTGAATTTCGATTTTGCCACCTTGACATATCCTAAAGAAAGTGGTCAAAAATTGCTCAATTAAACATATACACAACACTGCTGAAACTAGGGCATCTCAAATTCCCTCCAACATTCAATATGGTAGAGGTTTCTGAAACGATTCCAAATATTTTCAAACATTTATCCACCCTTACCCCCACCTGCTCTACAGTATCTCACCCCCACTCCCTTCCCCACCCCCACTCCCCTCCCCACCCTACAGTGTCTTATCTCCCCAACCCCCCTCACCTTCCTTTAAGACCCCCCCCCCCCCCCCCCACTCACCTACCCCCACGCCCCCCCGGTCAACAGTGCTCTCCCCCCTCACACTACCCCCCTTGCCCCCCCCCCCCCACTCCACAGTGCCCCCCCCAGTCACCTCCCCCCACTCAACAGTGCCCTCCACTCACTTACCTCCACTACCCTGGCCTTGCCCCCCACCCAACAGTGCCCCCCCTCAATTGCCCCCACTCACCTCACCCCTACTTCTCCCCCTTGCCCCCCCCAACTCTACATCTACATACAGTGCCTCCCCATGCCCCCGCTCATCTCTTTTATCTCCTTACGTCTTATGTCTCCTTACATTTCCTTACGTCTATAAAGAGATAGGACAGAATTGGACTTAAAATATGTCATATTAATGATCATTATGGCCTTTTGTAAGGCTGTCACAATACATTGTATGAGTATATCATACATTGTCTGAATTAGCAGAGTGCCTTGAGTATTGAAATGGTTGGGGTTTGTGTCCTTGATGTTTTCCCATGGTTTAAAGAAAGCCTTCTAAAGAAAGCCTACAGTTTAGGCGACATTCGTTATTATTATTTCTGGTTTAATGAAGTGCTGTGACCTCTGAGTATGTCAGACCGATTTAGTAATGATCTTAAATGAAGGCCTAATGCCAAGCAGTGATGCCAAGCAGAAACTTTGGAAGGATAAAGGCCCAATATTTCCAACAGATGACCTGCATGTATTGGCTATTATTTTGAAGACTTTTGCTGGTTGCACAAGTCAAATTTAACGCTCTCACAAACGCATACAAAATAATTGTATGGGCATATTATACATTTTCTCAATCAACAGACTCCAAAGAGTATTGAGGTTGTCCAATTTTGTGTCCTTGGTGTTCTTTCACGCCACAGAGATAAACGAAAGCAGACAGTTTAGCAAAGAGTTGTTGGAAAATGTGAGCTATGTCTGATTTAATGAAGTGCTGTGACCTCTGTGTATGTCAGACAGATTCACCAATGGGCTTAAATGAAAGCCTGAAAGGTCCCCTTTCCAGTAATACCAGGCACCATGGTATAGAATATTGGCAATACTCCACGAAATGAGCCTGAACTAGACATGCATCCGAATTCAAAAATGGAATTTAATAGAGGGGGGTAGTCACTTCAAGAGCCGAAAAAAGGGGTTTCGCTACCACCCCGCGACTGCTATCAGGCTTTTTCTAGTAGTGGGGGGATATACCCTACCAAAAAAAAATGTTAGCATTCCCCCCCCCAGATGACACCGATGGCCAAAATTTGGGGCCGTGGCTCAAGGCCTATCTGGATGCTCGTAGGATGAGTCTGGATGCTTATAGGATGAGACTGGACGTGAGTTTAAATCGCAGGGGGAAAGGACCTTATTAGCGCGACAGAAATAATAACTTGGTGGGCAAAGTTATGTTTTCACAGTATAGCACAGTTACAGGTGGCAATTAAGATTTGACTAGCTAATATCAAGTTATGACAGAATCCTAACTTCATTCAGGACAGGAGTTGTTGAGAGCATGCCATCATCATTTCTTTCAAAAGTTATTGTTAACAATATCGAAGGGGAAAAATATATTTACCACTCACAACACGGAGACATCTGCTGCTTTCCAGTTATTAATTCTGACCTTTATATTCCATAAAGGGGAGTTTATATCCGTGTATGTCCCAAATCCTCCGCTTCTGTCACGAGTTAAAGGATGTTGTTTTTTTCTCCTGAACCGGTCCTGCACACTACAGCCATATGCACAACAGTTTGTCATAATAATAATGTAATAATATTATAGTGCAGCCTTATTTTTTATATCTGATAATGCTCATTAATGGGAGCGTGGGGAACGAACATGGCGTCCAAAAAACATGTGACCAGCCCAGAACCAATCAAAATAGCGGGATAGCTCGAACGCTCGAACCCATAGTTGGCCAGACTCTCGTAATATACGGCTCTGAGGTGACCCATCCTCTGAATAGTGATGTGTAGGACTGTGGAGTGGAGTCGAAGTGCAAAATACTTAATCAAGAAACTGACTTTAGTAGAAGTAGACATGCTCTTCTTTTTTTAAAAGACATTTTTGTCTTTTTTAATTTATTTATGATAGGATAGTGAAGGTTGTGACAGGAAGTGAGTGGGGAGAGAGAGACGGGGAAGGGCCGGCAAAGGACCCGGGCCAGGAATCGAACCCGGGTCAGCCGCATGGTAGACGAGTGCCCTACCAGTTGGCCACGGCAGGGCCAGACATGCTCTTCTCATACCATACTCCAGTACATGAACATTGAAAGTATAAAGTATTTTAACATTGCTACTCAAGTTCTTAATGTAGGCCTAAACACAGCCTACAAGTACAAAAGTCCCTGCTAAGCCTAATAGTAAACTTCATAACTGAATATAGCCCAGATGCATCATTCTCATTAAGGAAAAGGGCTGTCTTGAACACCACTGCCTCCTTGTCCAACTTAGGGCCTACTCAGTTGACCTCAAATGACTTGCTTCATTGCACCACATTGTATTGGAGTAAAGATATTCAATTGTAATTCATTGTAAATACCGAAGTAGGTGGAAGCAAGAGGGAAAACAATAAAGTACAGGTAGTCTACAGCATTTTTGTAGTATTTTCAGAAGCCTACTAAAGAAGTTCTACTTCGTTATTGCATCTAGAGTAGAGTAGAGTAGAGTACAGTAGAGTAGAGCAGAGTAGAGTAGAGTATACGTGTATTAATCCCGGGGAAAATCAGGGTGCCTGATAGCTTACCTGTACATACCGGTAGATACATATACAAGACATATAGGCCTACACACAAATACCTAATATACATAATTGCACATTGCAGTAAACATATAGCAAAAATCTGAGCGTTGCAAAATGTCCTACATCACCTGAAGCGTAATTAGTGGTTGAAAAGACCTTTGTTCAAAACAAAACAAAAATCTGCAGGCAGTTGTTTTCCACCATCGGTGCTACGGTGGGAAATAGTTCGCGCTGATGTGCTGTCATTCTCATTGGTGGGTTTCTCTCCCGTAATATCTTTATCTAACTGCATGCCGCGTCATTTTTGCGTGCGCAAAGGTGCTGGATGAACGTCTGGCGATGTTTCCTTGTTGTCAGTTTGAGGTGCCAGAGGGTGAGCTAAATTTCCCAACTGAATCGCTTAAAACGTTTAAAATGAAATCAGCACAACTTTCCGTTTTGTTACTTTTAAGGGTCAATCGCGGCGGACTGACCAGTGGGAAATTCTATCCAACTTCCGCGCGCTGACCCCGAGTGCAATTCTACAGCTCCATTGGACAGTACCACGATGCTTGAGCGCGTGCCTCGCAAACTTACACGAGGACGTCGCTACCTCACTCCTTCAGGGGCATTATGTTTGGTATAAAAAGGAGCGCACGGACAACATGAACGCTGGACGATGCGCGACAAGACGAGTGCGCGGCAACCGGTGCTTTAACAACACTGCGCGCCACCAACATCCATGAAAGGACGCTTGGACTGCTGTCTACATCTATGGATGACTACTATTATGATCACATTTGTACATGTTTCTTGAACGTCCTTACGACTTTTTACCAGTTACCCGTTTGGATAACTGTCTAGTTTGTACATACAGCTTTAAGATGCCAGACGTGTGGCTGAGCTGTTTCTTTCCATCAGAATGTAGGTAGTGTTACTTTTACAAAGGTTTTTAGAAACATGATGTGAAATTTCAGCTTGTCGCTAGTCCCATGCCCATTGCAGTCCGCATTCACCACCATCTCCACCAGGTTTTCATCGTGGTGCGAATGCTTTCCCAAGGAGCCGGTGGAATGTGGTTTACGCGCTGATCTCCGCAAACATTAAGTGGAGATTTCGTAGATTCTAGCCATTTAGCTGAATGTGACCTCGCCTTAAACCATGGCGTCTTTCGTCTTATCAGTGAACGGAGTTTCATTCACCGAAGCTCCCGAAAGGTCCGAACCCGAGGATCCGTTCAAAGGACCCCTGTCATACGTGTCACCATGGAACTATACTTTTTTGGCGTGCTTAATGTTCATCGTGACATCGTTGTCTCTCTCCGAGAACTTTACCGTTATGCTGGTGACTTTCAAATACAAGCAGCTTAGAAAACCGCTCAATTATATCATTGTAAACCTATCCGTAGCTGATTTCTTTGTGTCACTTGTTGGAGGAAGCATAAGTTTTCTGAACAACGCGTATGGTTACTTCGTGCTGGGCAAGTGGGCTTGTGTCACCGAGGGATTCGTCGTCACATACCTGGGTAAGTGGACACCCCCGTGGTTAGGTTTTACTCTGCCGGCAGTCGTAACTTATTGTTTGTGTGTGTGTCATGGTCTATAGGTTATTGAAATCATTTATCGTTCTTTTTTACGAAAGAAGGATCGACGGATTAAGGGAACCTGTTGTGGCGATACCCTCATGGGAAATAAACCCGTTATCCCTAGCAGTGCCTCACTCTGTTCTCGCCACTTCAACCAATATCGGCAGTTATCTTGGGCATGAAGCTCTGCGTATCGATCACACCACCGCACTTCCTTCCTTCCACACTTGCTATTGAAAAAGTGAGCGTATAGATTTCCCACCATACATCTTAGGCTTACCTGACCTCCTGGGTAGAAACGAATTACAACTGGTAACCCCGGTGGCGTGGAACGTGCGATAGCCAATAGCGAATGTACTTAGTGTAAACACAAAGGCACGCACGTGCAACAGATTGATAATGTAAATTGGTTGTTATTGTGTTTTCACACAGGGATCGTGGCACTGTGGTCCTTGGCAATATTGGCATTCGAGCGCTTCTTCGTCATCTGCCGACCCCTGAAAAACGTGCGCCTCGGTGGGAAGCACGCAGCTCTGGGGCTACTATTCGTCTGGAGCTTCTCCTTCATATGGACAATCCCGCCGGTGCTCGGCTGGAACAGCTATGCCGTCAGCAAGATCGGAACCACCTGTGAACCCAATTGGTGAGTTCAGTCTACAAATACCAGACAAAATATCGCCTGAAGTAATTTTTAAGATCTGTGTGTCCAATAGAAGAAAGAAAAGAAAGAAAGAAAGAAAGAAAGAAAGAAAGAAAGAAAGAAAGAAAGAAAGAAAGAAAGAAAGTGAAAATATGCTGACAGGTTTTAGAAATGAATGATGGTGCTGCTTTGTTGCCTCAGTCAGAAAGGGAACCACATTGGCATTACGCTGCCATACGTCAATACAATCCAACAAAATCCATGGCCTTTGTCAATATGAAGATGAGAACATGGTTAGATGGTGAAGAAGAAATGCCAATTTTCTCCACGCAGACTGGCCATCTTTAACACTCCATGTCCCCTTATTCGCTTTGCAACACCAGCCTTTGACTCTTCTCAAAGCAATTATCACCATTCCATGCTATTCCATCCACACATCTACAGTAGGCTAGGCTCCTCAAGACTTACACAAAAGACTTCTTTTGACACTGGCGCACGATCACTACAGTATGTCATTGATCATGCTCCCCTATTCATTCTCTGAAATGATGGTATTCCCCCACGTGTGATCGTCCCGTATTGAGAGTAATTGTACTGTATTGACAGGGGATGATTGCGCATGAAATTCAGGACAGGTTATATAGCCTAGTATGGTTTCACACGTGAATACCCTTTAGCCTATATTAGGCTGCCAGACATTAGAATTGCACAAGATGAATGAACGAGAGAAAGAAAATGATTCAGAGAGAGAGAGAAAAAGAGAAAGAGAGAGAGAGAGAGAGAGAGAGAGAGACAGACAGACAGACAGACAGACAGACAGACAGACAGACAGACAGACAGACAGAGGAAAGGGCAGTGTTCTTAGTCACTTGCTATGCTCAGTTGCTGCCGTCCATCAATTTTGACTGGAAAATAGCAATACTCAAATCTGACATTTGGATTGGATATCTGTCTCAATGTAGACAAAAAAAAATGTTTTTTTTTTTCAAAATAAATAGACTTTTGTAACAAAGTTAATGTTTGGTTGGGTGGAGTGACATCTGTAAAAGCATTTGTCTTTGTCTCTCTTGTTCATATACTACTATACTTATATATACTTATATATACTGTATAGTTGTATGATTGCTTTGAGTGACCACTTCTTCCTGTTCATGAACTTACACTGTCGTTCATTGGAAGAACAAAAACATCACTAAAAATTGGCAGCCAATAAAGTATGATGAATCCAGGTGTTACTATTTTGCATGTTACAATGTCCACATGAACCCCAAAAGGTTAGCTGTCTGTGGTTATAAATCAGTGACAGTTGTCTAATATGAAGTGTGTGTGTGTGTGTGAGAGAGAGAGAGAGAGAGAGAGAGAGAGAGAGAGAGAGAGAGAAAAAAGGGAGATACCACGAGCTATTATCTGCACACTTCTCCTGGAAATCTACACAATATTTTTTTTCACATCACCATTTTCAGGCCTTGAACCTTTTCATCGAAGTCTTTTTGTCACTGATTGGCGCATAATCATTTGACGTCATTGATTTCATCTCCCTGCCCGCACTCTCGTCCATATATGTAGGCATTGAAATGATGGTTGATGTCTTCATATGTAACTGTTCTTTGCCCCATTGTCATGGGATTATTATTCAAGGAACGGATGAAGACTTATATGACTTCACATGCAAATGCCCTTAGGCCAAAAAGCATACACTGCACAAGATGAATTGATGCACAAGGGATGCTGCGAATGGCCTCTCCCAAATGGCAAAGGAGGACACTAGCAATGCACAGTTTCAATAGCCTATTTCCATAGGCTATATATCAGTTGCTATATAGACAAAATCAAGGGACTGACACATGGCGCTAAAAGTGCCCAACTTTGATGTCGTATTATTCCTTAACGACTTAAGATATGACTACGAATCTTGGTGACTTTTCCGAAAATTTACTTGGCTACAATTTAGTACCAAATATTAGGTTTATCATTTTTGCCATTGCCATGCCAACGGTTTTCTGACAGGTAGGCTATGTTTGACCAAAAATCACTGATCTAAGTCTCATCATTGTTTCTTCCTTATCACATACTACTTATTGAAGCAATAAGCTATGAGAGGCCGTGGGTTACGCTCGATTGATAACAGCCAAGGGGAGGCACGACGTGAAGCGGAGTGCCGTAAACGTCGCTCTGCCAGAAAACACACTTCGCAACAAAAACTCAGCAAGGGGTGCTAAAAACACAGCAGGAATGAAATGTCTTTGCTGTCACACTGATACCCCAACCACAGACGTAAGATGCAAAGATGTGCTCTTCTTGCAGACTCCCTACCCCAACTGCAACATATTCTCATTACCGACGTAGATGCGCTGGGTCTTCTTGGACTTCATGTGAAAGGTGTAGGCTTACGCTCGATTAACCACAGCTATCAGCCAATCAGAATCGAGAACCCAACCGCACAGTGTCAGATTGTGTAGTTATTCCATTTCCCTAGCAAAAATTACCTACATAACATAATCTACATATTTTTTCATATTTTTTTGTTATTTACATTAGCATCAGACAATGTTGTGAGCATTTAAGTGGTCTGAATCAAATAATCATTAAAATTTTAGTGCATTGCCTAAATTTGATGGTGAGATTTTGGGCATTAATATCAGATAATGACGTCATAATACCAAATAGTTTTATTTTTTTTATTTTTCCGTTATTCTGTTTTCACACCTAGACATTTCAGGCGACCCCATTCGAATTTAAGGCGACACCATATGATGTCCTGACCCCAGCGTTCAAAACCACTGGCCTAATGGGTAAGGGGAGTTGGTCCTCTGATCAACCTAGCAGGTTTGGATAAGTGGAGTGATTGTGTGTGGTTTGCCTATTGGGGAAAAAAGACCCCTAGCTGATCCATGCGGCCCACAAAGTCAAGTCTATCCATCAATGGGCAACTGGAAAGGGAACACATGACGATAATGAAATCAATGTTATTGGTAAGGGATGGACTGTGAGTGTCTACCTAGAACAGTTGTTTTTAAAGTGGGGGCCAGGGACCCCCGGGGGGCCGCGAAGGGGTGCTAGGGGGTCCGCGACAAGTTATTTAAATAAAATATTTTATAATTCAATAATCGATTACACTACAATAACCAAATATAATAGAAACAATATTCCCATTAGGTAAGCCTGCATTCTAATAATCTAAAGCATATCTGGATCTACTATCGTTGT
>NC_085873.1:26294812-26349812 GCF_034702125.1 Engraulis encrasicolus
CTGTATGTGAATCACAATCTAGTTTAGCTTATTCAGAAACTCAGAAATCTGAGCCCCATCAACTGGAATTAACTACATTTTAACTACATGCAGATATGGTTTACTGTCACTACTTAATCTATAGCCCATGCAGGAACTCAGAAAGCTGAGCCCTCCAGATGTAACTTACTTGTAAGCTACATGCAGATATATGGATGAACTACCTGAACCATGTAATCTAGTTTAACACATGCTGAAACTCATAAAGGTGAACTCTCTCAATGTAACCAACTAAGCTTAAACTACGTATACACAGATATATGGCTTACTGTCTCTAGGGCCTACATAAACCACTTTCTGAAGATGGGCAGATGTTCAACTAGATTATAATAACATTGCTATTGCGTTACAGAGAGCATTAAGTAACAGATTAAGACGTCACAATTTTGTCATGAGTAGGGTTGTATAAAATAGGCTGAAAGCAAAGGGGTTCATCTACTGTAGCTCGTTTAGGAACTGCCAAGGGTGAGTTTTCTCAACGTAACTAGCTAAGATACTGTACATTTTGTGTACCTTTATTTCTTTTTGCAGATATGCTGTCTGTAGGTAAGGTCTTAGCTTAGACTGTACATTCTTTGGCCGTAGTGTGCTTCTCCAACTCTGTTACCTGGTGGTCAGACTGACAGAAATAAAACTATGGTGTTCCCCAGGTATTTACAGTATGTAGTGCTAACATGAAGGTGGCATCGTTTTCTCTTTAGATTGGTTTGGTGCGGTCATGTGTTTTATATCGTATGTGCAGTTTCCCATGTCCAAAAAGGTGAAATAGAATGAAAAACAAACAGCTTGTCATTTCCAGTGTTCCCACAGATGTCATGTGCTGTAGCTGCTCTTTATGCATAAATGATGCTGTAAGAAATGAAATTTGTTCAGAAGGCCATAGTACAAGGAACTACATTTCTCAGTAAGCAGGAAAGAAAGCGACACAAGATTTGTGTATTTCTAGGCAACAATGGCCTGCAATGGCTTGAAAAGAAAGATTAGACGACATTGAGCTCCTTGTAAAGCAGTGATTAACCTTGTTTTGTATCCGTTACAGGCTACTTTTCTCCCTAACAATGCCTTTTCAGTGTAAAAGGGCTGCGTAACTGTGCTGAGTTCTAGGAAATAGTAGTACAAAACATAATCTATATTGTTGAAAATAAATGGTCATACATATTCACATTTTATGCAGCCTCTTTGTGCAGAAGAGCCTGAATGAATGAATGAATGAATGAATGAATGAATGTATGAATGAATGAATGAATTTATTTTGTCTATTTTGATGTTAAAGATGGCCTCTCAACGTCATTTAATTAATATTGCCGTGTTCCCCATTGTTATTGAATGTGTTACGCGTTGGTCCTGTTTTAAAAAACGTTCTGGTTGCTTTGTTTCAAGACGTTTTTGCAAGCTGGCAAGGTGGCTTGTGGAGAAACGAGAGAGTGTTCCGTGTTTCTCGTGGAAATGCGTCTCTGATTGGCTCACTCCTCCTGCTCTCGAAGAAACGCGTCTCTGATTGGCTCAGTCCTCCAGTTCTTGGAGAGAATGTAATGGGAAACAGAGTCGCCACTTCCCCGGGTGGTACTGCACTATAGGGGCGCCAACGGAGGCGTGCAGGCTCCATTCAGGGCTGTGCTCTTTCGACAGCGACCCCTAGGCGAGCTGCAGGCACGGAGCAACCAGAGTGAGCTGGCTTCATGTATGAGGCTTTGTGCTGTGTGTGTACCTGAGAGTAGCAACCAGCTGATAGCTAAGCTAAGCTATGTTTCGGGCCACCAGACGTTGCTTGTTTTGAAAACAAGCAGAAAAAAATTACTCGACATGTTTTTAGATAAATGGGTCGATATAAACCTTTGTGGGCAACGCCTTCTTTCGACGTGACGAAACACAGAAAGGCTTTCGTGATTCGCTCGTTTCTCTGCATTATTTATGTAAATTGGGAAACACCGGGAAACACAGCCAGGAGAGTTGACGCACCGCTATGAGACCCTTGCAAGTGAGTTTAACTTGGGGTGACCGTCCGATCTTCGAAAGGAGTGAGTAAAACTGAGTTTTATCGGAAGTTGGCCTTTAAAAAACACTGTATAGCAAACGAAACCATACATTAAAATAAAGAAATAGACAGGGATAAACATAAAAAACCCTAACCGCGCGAATAGACCAGGTGCGATGCGATTCAAGAAACAGAGTGCAGCAGCAAGCGATACGAGCGATTGAGGAGACTAGAGTCCGTACAGGCAGAAGGCAAAGCATTCAAGCATTCCCATTGGCTGTGGTCACTGACCTCTATACAGTCATTGGCTGTCGCGGCTTGTCGCCGAACCGCGCCATAGAAAGTTGAAAGGATTTCAACTTCAAACTGTCGCGCTCGTTGCGAAAATCGCTCTATTCTCCCGAATCGCTTTTGTTGCGCGACTCAATACAAAGTCAATTACTTCCGTCGCTTGCCTCGCTCTTGTTGCGGTAGGTGTATCCGCACAATAAGGCTTATTTCCATTGTGGTCATTTGAAGCCTACTAGTGGGCCCATTCACTCGTTACTGAAAAGACTCAACTACATAACACACTGCCATGATATTAAAGCGAGCCTTGAGTAACAGATTAAGACTTGGTCATCTCAATTTTGGTGACAGTCAGCTTATAACATTGGCTCTGTCAAAGGGGTTAATCATGGTTTTGTGAGAGCCCGCACACCTCAAAGGCTTCTTTTTCAGCAGGTGCAGCTTTTCAGGGTACTTCAGTTTTCAAAAGGAAGAGAGCGACACTGCTTCTTCACGGTTCACCACTTTTTATTTTTGTTGGTGCTGACGTTTTGGCACTTAGGCCTTCATCAGAGGGATGAGTGTCACGCTCTTCCTTGTGAAAACTGCCATTAGTCATGGCATTTTTAAGAACTTGGTGAAATTTTCATTTAGTGTCTCTAAATTCCACCATATATTAAACAAACATTTCATGGGTAGCCTATACGTAGGACTAGAAATGCACTCAGAGAGTACAGATCTCCACCAAGGATGCTGTTTGATAGAACATTTGACTATGTTACACCCTATTTTTTCAAGTCTTTCTGCCTTCTTTTTGTGGACTTAGACACTGGAATGTCAAAATTCGCCCTATCCCGCAATGGTGAAGAATCCTTCAAAAATTCTGAGATCCGGATCACCACCAAAACTTTAATCAGTTGTTCCTTTTGCCATTTCCAACAACTCCACAAACTTTCATCCAAATCCGTTCATAATTTTTTGAGTTATCCTTCTGAGAGACAAACAAACAAACAGACAGATAAACAGACGTACAAACGAACAGACAGGCAAGCAAATCAACACGACCGAAAACATAACCTCCTTGGCAGAGGTAAATATAAGCCTAGTTTCAGAACTATCACTACACAACATACAACATGCAGATTCAAAAGATGACAACACAAACAGAAATGTAGAACAATCAGCACTGATATAAAGTCTATAATTTGCACTGTAATCAGTGGTGGTGAGAGTTTCACGTATTTCAGGTTTAGAACTAATGTGCATCTATTCTATTGATAGAATGATTACTATTAGGGCATAATGTTTTTATTGAGACTTTGATTAATCCTCTTTTTATTGCTAATACCGATCTACAATTGCTAGTACGTATTTATCCCCGCCACCCAGAGGCAATTCTAGTGTCAGGTGGGGCCCAATAAAAAAAATGAACATTTGAAACTAAGTTGCCATGATTGTAGTAAAATGTGAGCTGTTATTTACCATTTAGGGGTTTGGGGGCCTCTGATACGCCTCTGCCGCCAAACCCCCCCCCCCCCCTTATCCCTGTGTACTTAGTGTGAAATTGGTGTCATGACCAGGACTGGGCTGGGACAAGAAATGGCTCAGATGTTTTTGTGCGCCTTTTTCCAAGTTTTGGACCAGTCCATAAGAAAAACCGAACACTATCGGCCCCTGAGGAGCGTCGGCCCACTGGGAAATGCCCTACATACCCGATTACCACTCCAGGCCTGGTCATAACAACTTTGAATGTTTGTTAATCGTGATCCTGTAATTAACTACTACCTGTTTCTTGTTTTCTGTCGCAGGTGTCTGCCACCCATGGGCGCCTGGGCCACGCCAGGAAGCCGGACCGCGAGGTGGCGCGCATGGTCATTGTGATGATCGCCGCCTTCATGATCGGCTGGACGCCCTACGCCGCCTTCTCCATCACCGTGACGGCCTGCCCCTCCATCTACATCGACCCCCGGCTGGCGGCCGCGCCCGCCTTCTTCGCCAAGACCGCCGCCGTCTACAATCCCATCATCTACGTCTTCATGAACAAGCAGGTTGGCGCCGCACTGCTCTACGCTTGCACTAGATACACCCTCAGATTACACTCCTCCACATTACACTCAACTTGTTACTTTGCTGTCAAGACTAGAGCATGACACGGGAATGGATTTTCACTCCCGTCCCATCCCGGTCCCAGAAAAAAAATCCCATCCCGTCCCATCCCGGACTGGAGTAAAAGAAACAAATCCCTTCCCTCCACTCCTGAAAAGAATGTTTCCCAATCCTGCCCACTCCCACTCAAAATCAATCCCACTCCCATTTCATCGAAAAAACAAGTTTTTTTTATGAAAAAAATAAGCGAGCATTCCCGCTCTCGTTCATTTTTATTCCCGCTCCTGCCCGCTCGCATTCATCTTTAATCCCGCTCCTGCCCGCTCCCGTTCATTTTTAAAATTTTGACTCCCATCCCGGGACCCACGGGAATTCCCGAAAAATGTCATCCTCTAGTCAAGACCACCGCGGCTCAATGCACCCTCAGATACAACACAATCACAACTATGAAGTTAACTCAAAGCTCTTTTTAATGCACATACTGTACACATGCATACTGTACAGTACACATTTCCACATTCCAAAATTGCCTATTACATTACACCCAACTTGTAACTTTTTTTGTCAAGGCTGCAGCCATCTGCAATCCCATCATGCACGTGTTCATGAATAAGCAGCTGGCACCTCACCGCTCTACAGTTACACTCAAAACACCCTCATATGGTGTTCAACAAAACACCAGACAATAATGTTTGAAATGCACTCAAAGAGTGCAGACCTTCACCAAGGAAGCTGTTTGATAGAATATTTGATTATGTTACACCCTATTTTTATTTGAAGTCTTTCTGCCTTCTTTTTGTTGAGTTAGAAACTGGAATGTCAAAACTTGTCCTGTCCTGCAATTCAATTTGCGGTCACTAGGGGCATCTAGATTTGTAGGCTAGCAATGGTGAGCCATCTTTTTAAAAATCCTGGTTCAGGTTTGTGACCCAGATCACCACCAAAATTGAATCACTTGCTCCTTTGGTCATTTCCAGCAACTCATCCAATTCATCCAAATCCGTTCATAGGTTTTTGAGTTATCCTGGTGACAAACAAACAATCAGACAAATAGACAGACAGACAGACAGACAGACAAACCAACGTGACCAAAAACATTTTACTTGGTAACTTCATTTTTACTGTAAAATTTGAAGTGCCAAAATATTTCTTTACTAGCTTCAGGGATTGTTTTGGTCTGGGCACAGTTTAGCATTTTTTTAAATTAGGCTTAATATGAATGGGAGTCTCTGGGAGGGCCCCACTGGAATACTTAAGCAAAGACTGTGTGTGTGTGTGTGTGTGTGTGTGTGTGTGTGTGTGTGTGTGTGTGTGTGTGTGTGTGTGTGTGCGCGCGCGTGCGTTCCCATAATCCCTCTCTTCTATCCCTGTTTCCCGATCGTTGAACGGCACATATTGAGGGTTTTTTGATCAACCTGTTTGAAGTCAGTTGCGTAATGCTTAACCCACATTGATATGCCAGACATGATATCAGAGCCAGTCTGAAATACACAGGATATGATAAATAGGTGATAGGCAGCAGGCCGCCATTTTTGGGTTTTTTATGCTCTGCTTTTGTTGACCTGCCTGGGTTTTAGCATGTCACGTATATTTGCTTTTACAAATGGAGTGACTATGCATTAGCAATAGAGGTAAAGGTCAAATGGAACCTGTTTTTTTCCACATACAATGCCATCTGTCAGCCATTTGTTTTTTCACTGAGTGATTGCTATGGATGTGTTAATCTTTGTTTTTGTTTGTGTTTTTTTCCTGATGGAATAGCTGCAACGGTGGATTGGCTGCATAGCCGTTACTACCATTGAGGTCATGTCCTCGGTATTTTGATTGGCTGTCATATATTTTTTCCTCATAGTAAAAAATACAATGTTACCATGATACCAGTCTACTCTGGCTTCAAATACACGCAAGAAGATCTTAAAGGATAACTTAATATAATTAATACTAATTTCTAATATAATAATTTCAACATGCAGTTGCTCACACTACCCTGGACTTGTCAGTAGCTGAGATTTTTATTTTATTTTTCTTCAGCCTTTTCTGAGATCCTGGTCATTGTAATGGGGGCAAGTATTTGTTTACATTTCAAAAAGCATCTTGATGTATTCCCCAAAACATCCAAAAGGTTATGCAACATCAGCAGACAACTAGCAAACAGCGATTCCTGTTGGGAAAATATTTGGAGTATGCCTATGTTAAGAATTTTAAAAATGTAAGCAAAAGCTGCCCCCATTACAATAGCTCAGATCTCAGAAAGGGCTGAGCCAAAAAATGCAGCATCACCGGGTACTGACAAGTCAAGGGTAGCGTGAGCAATACAACAGCATATTGAAATTGGCAGAAGTGGTCCTTTAAAGGGGCATTCCACCGGTGGAGACATGAATATGTATTGAAAGTGGGTCATATATGTAGTAGAATAGTAGCATAAATGTCTAATTTGGTGCCTTCTTGGCCGAGAAAAGGCAGAAAATGACTTTTTAGTGCTTGTGGATTTGTGACAACAATCCCCATAATGCACTGCAATGCTCAAGTTCCACAGGCCACACCCAGGCAGCTCTGCCAGTGACTTACTGGAGCCTCAATGCCAGTGATTTCAAAAGCACTGGCACACTGATCTGTGACAGGTCTGTTAGCGCATTAGGTCAAACCCGGGGTTGAAAGGGTGGGAAAAAAGCTTGTAGTCTCAACAGAAATCCACCTCTCTTACACTTCCTCCTACAATGATGCAAAAAAAGTGTTAAGAGGTGAATACGGATTTCTCCTGTCTCAGGGGGAATTGAGAGAGTGTTGCACGGCCATTCAAAATTATGACTGGGTGTCTAGCAATGGAAAGCCTAATGCAAATGGGTGGAGTGTCCCTTTAAATCGACTCTCCCATTGTTGAAAGGACTCTTATTTTTTAAATTACTGTATTGCATTATGTTTATTCACAACGTCCTGCACATTCTTTTTCTCTATTCTCTGTTTATTTCTCCTTTATATAATTTACTTTCCTTAAATTCTGTCTAGCTAGACTAGTGTTTCTCAAGGGGGGGCTCTACAGCGTTGGTGAGCCCTTGGGGGGTGTTGAAATGGATACAGCTGAGGGGGGGTGTGCTTGTTTGCCTTTTGTGGGCATTGGTCCATTTTATTTTTTAATATCAATGGCAGTATCGGCAGGCTTATGATGAGGTCAAGGGAGGCGTTGGGAGGCTCATGATGAGGTCCAGGGGGTGATTATTCAAAAATGGTTGAGACCACTGAGGTATGCAATCCTGATTAAATGATACTCTTGTTAGTGTCTGGCAGTGTCATTTTTGCTAACAATAGACTTATGACTACTGTCATGTACAACCCTACACAATAAAATTTGCAGTGCTACTTCACCACCCGGAGTGAAATCCAACACTCACAGTGTTTAAATTACTCAGTAAATTCTGAACTACCACTGCAAAATATAGGCCTACCGTCTGTATCACCACAGTCTACAGCTTGCTGTGGGCCCCTCCTAGAAGGCAAATTTTGCGACAAATTTACATAGTGCCATAATTACGAGCTAGGAATTAAGGATAACATACCAACTGTGGATAACATACGAACTGTACTCATCAGCACGACAGAAGACATTTTAATTCTGTATTCAATCAATTTGAATCTTGTCACAATTCTGCAATTCCCCCCTAGGCTGCAGCCACATCTAACATGTGTGTTAATCCAGCCCTGTGTATCACCTCTATGAATGGCAGGTATACACTTTGCAATTTTTGGCCCGATTTCTCAGTCGTGCGTCTCTTTGGGAATTGGGCTGATTTCTTGCTCAGTCGGAGGTCAATCGTGAGTCTCGTTTGTAGTGTACATGGGGTAAGCAAGCGATTTCAGCTCATGACCAGCTTGCGATCTGCAATCGTATGATCGCAAGGAAATCAAAACGGTCTGAAATAAGTAAATCGCACAGTTGAAGCAGTGCTACAACATGATTTAACACTACACATACACAAAAAGTCACAAATTGCCAGTGCAGCGGGATTTGCTCTTGGGCGCATCCTCGCCTCCCCCTCCACATCCATCTTGCATCTGACCCTTGGCTCGTATAGTGTGAGGACACAAGTTATGAGATGTGAAATTTTAAATCATGCGACTCCCTGGTATAGTGTGAGCAGGAACTGAATACCTGCGACTGAGAATATTGCACAGTGTATGCCCGCCTTAAATGTGTAGCATTCTTTTTTATTCTCCACCCATCAGTTCAGTTCAGTTATGGCTTATTAGAATAGGGACAAATACACATTGTGTAGGCTGTTCAACAGCCCGACAGATAAGCATCATAGCATTTGTAGCCATCCTAGAGTTTTTGATCAGGGGTACATTTCTGGAAAGCTTAGTTGCTAACTATATTAGCTACACAGTAAATTCTGCAGTGCTCATATAGAGTTGATTTGACATCATTTGGACTTAAATGAACGCTCTAAGTGTTAAATTAACACCGGAACATTTACTGTGTACTTTGTTGGTTGCAATGCAATTTCCCATTGGCAACTACCGAAGTTGCTAACTGCTAACAACTAAGCTGTCCAGAAATGCACCCCTGAATTGAAAAACAGCCCATAAATTTCAGTCACGGTAGATATCTCCTGATTATATTTATCCCCTTATTAGTATTTGCAGATGGATGGATCGCTGTCAGACTTCCAAGGTAGAAAAACAAATAACATAACAACAAACAACCCACCGTTCCCATCTGTCTCTTACCCTTTCCGTGGGTGTTTGATGAAATCTTCTCTCCAGATTTCAAATAAGTAAATAATTGATTAATTAAATACATAATTTAAAAAGCAAGAAAATGAAAGCAAACCACCAACACTGTCAGCAACACCTTCATTGCCACCTCCCCCCTCTTCGCCCATGTTTCCACATCACACCACACCACACCCTCACTACACTACATCACACCACACACACCACACCACACCCTCACTACACTACATCACACCACACACACCACATCACACCACTCCTTCCCTTCGAGCAGACCGCTCCTTAGGAGGGAAGATGATAGGCATCTGACAAGGCTCCGGTTGACAGCTCATGAGTCTTGATGTGCTTTAGTATGTTTTCCCCCCGCCAAGCTTAATAATGGATTGCAGCTCAATAATTGAGAATCCCATCTAGTTCGCTAGTGTCGGAACGGAGTGGTCCGGCTCGTCCAATAAAATATACATCAGCGTTGCTTTACCGTGCTCTATTCCAGTGTTTCTCAAACTTTTTCAGACCGAGGACCACTTTGTCCCCCCAAAAATGTTCAGGGACCACCTGTCAACTGAATTGACAGTTTTATTCACATATACAAGCCTGTCTTATTGTGGTGAAAATATGATACCAGACATGTTTGGCTTTGTAATAGCCCAATATTGCAAATACCGCCTTCTGCTAGCTTGTCTTGGACAAGTAAAAATCCCCTTGCGGACCACCTGAGCTCTGTCGCGGACCACCAGTGGTCCCCGGACCACACTTTGAGAATCACTGCTCTATTCCTTCCTCCCCACCTGAGGCCTCCTTCCTCCTTCCTCCTTCCTCCCTTTCCCCTTCCTACTTCCTTCAGCGGTGCAATCAGAGAGCGGAGGTGTTGGCCCCTGCCCCCTAGCACCCATGCACATGCACACGCACACACACAGACACACATACACACACACACACACACACACACACACACACACACACACACACACACACACACATCCACCACACACACACACACACACACACACACACACACACACACACACACACACACACACACACACACACACACACACACACACACAGATATACAGATACAACACAAACATATACTCACACACACACACACACACACACACACACACACACACACACACACACACACACACACACACACACACACACACACACACACACACACACACACAGGGGACTGATCGTATAGACTGGCTGTATGGAATCTTGCTCAGAGGTTAAAGGTCATGAAGTTGGCATGTGCCATTGGGCTCGTTTTTGTTGGAGCAGTGCTGTGCAGCGTGCATGCACCCTGTGACCCACACAAAGCATCCTGAATAGAAATTGTGTCCACAACGAAGCATATGGTAGTGACTTCTGCATAAATGTCACATGGCCTAAAGTCATGGCGGGAACAGATTTTCTGCTGGTTAGCGAGGCAGCTACTCTAGAATCACTGCGGTGGCATGGGACCTCCTCCATGTCGTCAGTAATCTACCCTGATTGGCATTCATCTATCTAGCTGACGTGAATTGCGCGTGAAGTCCACATGTTTGTTAGACAGTTCATTCGCTGCTTCAAGATTCAAGATTCAAGATTCAAGATTCAAGATTTTTATTTGTCACGTGCTTCCTTGTGCAAGCACAATTGACAGTGAAATGGGGATTGCAACTGCTCTGTGCTGTGTTGGATGGTAAAAATAAAAATAATAATAAAATTTAAAAAGAGAATAATAATAATAATAATAATAATAATAATAATAAAAATAATAATAATGAATAAAAAGAATAATAATAATAATAATAATAATAATAAAATTAAAAATAAATAAAAATAGTTATTGTCTTAATTCAAAAAGTGGATGGCTTGAGGGAAAAACTCTTACGCAGTCTCTTTGTTCTACATCTTATGGAACGTAGTCGTTTCCCTGAGGGCAGCCTTTCGAATATGGAGTGACTAGGATGGAATGTGTCTTTCATAATCCTTTGTGCTCGTGTCGTTGCCCTTCTTGCATATATATCTTGCAGCCCTGGAAGGATAGCTCCAGTGATTTTTTCTGCAGCATGCACTACTCTGTGCAGGGCTATCTTGTCCTGAGCTGTGCAGTTGCCATACCACGTTGTAATGCTTCCTGTAATTACTGACTCAATTGTGGCAGAATAGAAGGACTTCTGCATGTCTGATGGAATTCTAAACTTCCTTAGCCTCCTGAGGTGGTACAGATGCTGCCTGGCCTTTTTTACTACGGTGGTGATGTGAGGTGACCAAGACAGATCTTCAGAAATGTTGACGCCTAGATACTTGAAACAGCTCACTCTTTCCACAGGGGTACCAAAGATTTCCAGTTGAGCATAGTTCTGATCCTTTCCTCTTCTGTAGTCCACCACAAGTTCTTTGGTTTTGGTGACGTTGAGCTCTAAACTGTTCTCTGCACACCAGGATGACAACATCTCAACCTCATTTAGGTAGGCTGTTTCATCGTTGTTAGAGATGAGTCCTACCACCACTGTGTCATCTGCAAATTTCACAATGGAATCGGAGCTGTGGATAGCCGAGCAGTCATGAGTATAAAGGGAGTACAACAGAGGGCTGAGAACGCAACCTTGTTGAGGGAGATTATGCTAGAAGTAGGAAGCAGCGTTTTCAATGTCTTGGGAAGTCAAGCATTCAACCTCTTTCTAAGACCAAGCAGATATCATTGTGATAATGCAAGTATCTGCTTCATTGCAAATACAACCATTGACTAAGGTAAGCGTACCCATTAAGCCCATGTACCCTTTAAGCCCACTTTCAACTTTGAGGTCAATTTAAAGAAAGGGAAAAGGTGAATTTTGTTGTTCATCACCCTATCCAATTAAAGGGTTTAGTAACTGACAAAATGTTTTTTATTGCAAACAAATCACATTTTTTATCGTCGAGTTATTCCCGTCCAAGTGAATCCAGTCTCAGGACTACTGACAAGAAGTTGCCTCAAAACTTTGCTGTTTTGGGACATGTCAGAAATCATAGAATATCAGCTAGTTTAAGTCAAATGTTTTGAAAATACTTTCATATTTAGTAAACTAAGAGGTAAATGTAATGATTTTTATATATATACATGCAGTGTTTTACTAAATTATAGCATTTCCCTTCAAATGGAAAGATGTGTTTTATGAGCGAGCACACGCCGATATTTTCTTGATACAACCACACACCATCTTTATCTTACTCTACCGTAAGACTTAAGGTGGTTAGGTATGAATTCTAAGCATATTCCAATTTGTTTGGCATTGGTCTTTAAAGAAATGCATAATGAAATGTTTTGTGGAGTTGATTATTTCCATAAAATAGCTTTTTGTATAGGCGGGCTTAATGGGTACAAGGTGGGCTTAAATGGTACACCCCACTGAAATGCATGCAAGTTTGCATGCATGCTTATGAAAAATGCCTTTGAGGGACATAAAAAGTGCTGTACAATCCCAAGTTGTTGGTTTAAAAGGCGTAATGTAATGAACTAACAATAATCAATAAGAAAAAAATACATTTCTCTGTTTGGATGAATAATTTTATGAAGTATCTGAAGTAAAAGATGCCGTAATATTTAATTAGGTTTTATGCACTATTTTTTGAACAAATCTTACATTTTTGGTCTGAAACCATTTATGCCATGTAGGCTCCACTGTTTAAACTCAATTCACACACCTCACCATGTATTTTGATAGAGAAATAACTATATGAGCTTATTTGGAACACAAGTGGGCTTAAATGGTACCAATGGTACCATTTAAGCCCATTCAGACTTTTCACTTTTCTCGTAAAAAATCTTCATATTGTACTTTTAAATATCCATCAGCTCAGTGACAAACATTGAGAAGAGAGGTAAATCTTACTATTTAACAAAATATTTCACAAAAAAATTATGTGAAGATGATTGAAAAATAAAGAAATTTAGATTTTGGTGGGCTTAATGGGTACGCTTACCTTACTTGTAATTGCTGACTATCCACTTATACCAGAATTCCTTGTAGAGGTTTAGAGTGGAGGCCATCAATGTCATTGTACATTGACCAAAGAAAGACACCTTTTCTGACTGTACTGTACTTCAATCCCAATCACATGGAGAAAATTGGCAATAAAGTTGAATTGGCAATAAAGTGAGGTCTTAACCCCTTAGCGCAGCACTATGGCTCTCTGTAATGTCATAGCAATGTTGTTATGATGTATTTAAGCATTTTCAGCAGGTGAATAGGGTCGCCAGCGACCCCTGCTGCAGTAAGAGGCTACAGAAGCTGCTCAATGCCTCAGAAAACAGTATTAGTTTGTCTTAAACATTTTGTCTTAAAAATTAACTTTATGTCTTTTGTACGGTCGAGAGACACTTTCTGTCTTCTACTTAAATCTTCTACAAAAGGCCACAAATTAGTTAGATATTGCCCTACATATGCCATGCATACTTGTGGCCTGTTTTCTTGTGACTGGGTACATCTGAACTGAGTCCAATAGGTTCTCTCATGCACTATGTAGGGACCAAAATCAACATCAACTACATGTAACACTCTGTGCAGTGCCCTCCATGCAGTAGACAAGCAAAGATTTCGGATTCTGCCCTAGTCTCTGCCAAGAGATTTTTTTTTCACAGAATTTTAATCATTTCATAGTTCAGTAATCTGTCCCCGAGGTAAAAAGGAAGATTGCAATGCAGTGACATGTTTTTCACTTCTCCGTCACCATATGTGGAGAGCTCTCAAGTCTATGAACTCGGCTACATTGCCAGCCACAGGCACAGATGTTAGAAGGAGTACTCTGTACATCCGTTCATCCATCCATCCATCCTTCATCCATACATACATCCATACATTCATGCATCGTCGTTAGGAGAGATTTTAATTACAAACCAGGTACAAGCACAGGTATTAGAAGTCCTCCTATCCAGATGATAGAAGTCCTCCATCCATCCATCCATCCATCCATCCATCCATCCATCCATCCATCCATCCATCCATCCATCCATCCATCCATCCATCCATCCATCCATTGTACATCCATCCTTCATTGTAAGGAGAGTTTTGAAAAATACGAAATATTTCAATTGGAATATAGGACCAAGCACAGCTTCTTCCATCCATGCATCCATCCATACATACATACATACATCCATCCATGCATCCATCCATCCATACATACATCCGTCCATCCATCCATCCATCAAGTGTTGCAAGGAGGGCAGGGCAGGGCTGGGCTAGGCTGTGATGTTGGGGGGGGTGTGAGTGGAGTGGAGAGGGATGAGGCGACAGGGGGGTGTTAGCTTCTGCGTACCCGAGGGGCAGTAGTCTCAGGTGGGCTTTCGCCTCGCTGTCGGCCCCCTGGAGCGGCTCTCGTCTCTCCAGACTGACCCATTTCTGGCCCAGCTGTTGCACTCAACTCAGTCACACAGAGACAGTCACACACACATGCACGCACGCACGCACACACACACACACACACACGCGCGCATTTAGACAGACAGACACACACAATCACACAAACACCCCCTCACACACACACAAACACACACACACACACACACACACACACTCCGGAACTTGCCATTGGGGGTCACAGTGTCACCAGTTTCCAAGAAATGAAAGCAGGCGAGATAAACCTTGGGGACGATGACAGCATGTGAGTGTCCGTGTGTGTGTGTGTTTGTATGTGTGTGTGTGTGTGTGCGTGTCAGTGTGTTTGTCTCTGTGTTTGTCTGTCTGCGTGACAACTTGCGGATCAGAACTTATGCCGAAGGCGGGTACTCAGCAGGGCGCTTACACAACAATGATGATGAAGGCAGCATCCAGAAAGCAGAAGGACGTTGTGTAGACGTTTGGGCTGAAATCAGTGCAAGGGCAGGCAGAGTAATTAAAAGAAAACTCCTATTGTATGCTGTGATTAGGTCCTCGATTGTAAGTCGCTTTGCATAAAAGCGTCTGCCAAATGTAATGTAATGTGAGCAAGAAAGAGTAACCTAGATGTGATGTAACAAGGTTAGTTGCTGCCAGGATGTGAGGAAGGTTTTGGTGAGTTGTGGAAAGTGTTTTGAGGAGAAGGGCTCTCGACTGTCAGAAAAGAGCACATCGGCCAATTTTAATATTTTGGTTAGCAGTTTATTCATGCTGCTATTGACTGCTGAGATCCATAACTTGTTAAGTGGGTTCATGGTTTGTTTACGTATTTTTTTAAACGTCTTACAAAATATATTCCAAAGGTCATCCCAAAAAAGTTAGTGCTGTGTTGTAAGGTGATACAACACAGCAGCACTACCTATATTTGATGATATTTGAAATACATTGCAAGATATTTCAAACACTATAAATGGTGTATAATACATGACCCAAGTTCGAGTTCGGATGTCAAGGGCAGCGTGACCAACACAATACAACTGCCAAAAGTTTTGAAATTGGTCTGAATTCTCTTTTTTTTTTAAAAGTATGTGAAGGCTTTTGCTCTTCAAGAGAGAATCACGAACCCTCGCCTTAAAACAAACCCCATTCACCTTGCGCTCTGGCAGCTGCTAACCTTGTGTCACGACGAGGTTACTCTCTCTTGCCCCTCACTTTGTACTGCGATGTAATGCAATGCAATGCAGTGTAATATGGCTGTGCAATAGAGAACCACGTTAAAACATTCAGGATCATGGAAAGAGGTGAACAAAAATGCTTTGTCTGCAGGTGCTGACACGTCAAGGGTAGAATGAGCAATACAACTTCAGGGCAGCCATGGCTCAATGGTTACAGTGTTGGCCTTTAGATCAGAGGGTTGCAGGTTCAAATCCAACCCTTCATCCACGGCACCTAACCCCACATTGCTCCAGGGCCTGTAACCAATACCCTGAACCTAAATAAGTGTAAGTCGCTTTGGATACAAGCTTCAGCTAAGTGTAACGTAGCCTAACAACTACATGTTGAAATTGCCCGTAATTCTCCTTTAACACTAGAACTACCACGGAGGGGTCAATTGACCTTTTTACCTAAAAGCCCCACAAGGGGGTCATTTGACCCTTTGGACCCCCTGCGGACACTCCTTTTGTTGTGGAAATGTGGCTGTTAGCAGCTCACAGCTGTCACTTGAGACACAGAGTGTGTGTGTGTGTGTGGATCATTTCCAATGCCTGTTGAGTGCTGTATCTCTGCATCTTCGTTCCTTGGAGAGGAGCTTCTTTCACCACAACATTTTTGAGGGAAATTAAGCAGTAGTCCACATGCACTGGTATTTATCCATCTAACAATTGCCAGGTTGCATTCACATGAGTTGTTATGGTCACATGGCATGGGAGATTCACACGTTACAGTTTTTCGATTGGTTTGGCTAATTTCTCGAAACTGAGATGACATTCTCAAAACAACACGGACAAATCCCCAAACCAACTTGCAATTTCCCAAAACAGAATGGCATTTTTCATTGCTTTCATCAGATATCAAATGCTTTGTACATGTCTCAAATGTTTAGTACATCTCTGCAGATGAATATGTACAAATACCCTTCAGTTGACACATTCAGCATACATTCAGCACATTTTCCAAATAAATTCACCTTGCTTATCTAAACGAATTAGACAATTCTCAGTCTAATGGTTGCCCTCTCCAAAACACGTCAGCATTATTTCATTGTGTAAGTCATCATATGCAAAGTGGTCTACGTAGTTCCCAAAACTGTCAAGGACATCATATTTTAAGAATTTCATTACATAGTAAATTCATGACAGTGTTCAACAGGTCAGATGGTATTGTAACTTTACTAGTTAGTAGAAAATAATTTTACAACCGTGTATACTACAGTTTCCATGTTATTTGGCTAATTTCATGACATTTTTTTCAAACGACATTCTGTTTTGAACAGTTGCTAGTTGCTTTGGCATTTGTCCATGCTATCTCTGTTTTGAGAAATGAGCCAAACCCATGAGAAACCTGTGATATATGGGCATTACTTTCTGTCCTTGGTAAATTATCTGTGTTGTCAAACTTCAATAGTTTCACTCACTTTTTCATTTTTATACATAGTCGAAATCTGTTAGCTGAACGTAGATAAAACACCTAACCATTTTGACTGGCAGTACTTACACAATGGCAAAGGGACAATGTATTTTGAGGGTACTGATGATATATGTGGGGAAGAAATTTAGTTTTGACACATGGGTAAACTGTTTTTGTGGTGATATGAGCGAGTGATGAGGATCCATGTAGTTATGCTGAACCATCCAGTTTATTTTGACAGAAGGACTAAATGAATGCAAATGAGCCAAAGCAATTGAGAAGGATCTATGCCATTTTGATGGTACTGACTATTTATATGTCAGACGGTTTAGTGCTGATGCAAGAATGAGGTGTTTTTTATCTGAACTGTTGTGCAGAAGTGTAAGAATGTTTGTCCAAATGACCCAATGGTTATAGGAATGTCATCTCAGTTTCAAGAAATGAGCCAAAACAATCGAGAAAAACTGTAATTCAACCATTATCTGGTTGCAGTCATATGATTCGTCATGATCACATGGGACATTCACACGTTCGTTCATTGATGACTTATATGAAGAAAATGTGCTGACATGTTTTCAGGACAACTATTACACTGAAAATCAACCAATTGGGATGGATCAGCAAGGTACATTCAGTTGAAAATTCTACTAAATGTAAGCTGATTGTGTTAACTGTAGGATACTTGTACATAACCATTTGCAAGGATGTACTAAATGATTGAGACATGTACAAAAGCATTTGAAATTTGATGAAAGCAATGATAAATGCCATTCTGTTGTGAGGAACTGCAAATTAGTTTTGGGATTTGTCCATGTTTTGAGAATGACATCTCAGTTTCAAGAAATGAGCCAAACCAATGGAGAAAAACGGTAACAAACTGTCCGCCAAACTGTGCTATCTGTCTTTATTGCTGATATCTTCATGCAAGTTGCTATTTACCTGTGGTGACTGATTTTGGAGGCTGACAGCCCTTGGGAAGAAGCTGTCTGTCCCTCTGTCTTGGCTGTTAGCACTGTAAGGTGTGACCCCCTCACCCCTCACCCCACACACGGCCCCTAACAGCCTCATTACCATAACAAAATGAGTGATTAGTGTATTAGGTAAAAGCCACCGGGTCAAATGACCCCTCTCTGGTACTTCTAGGTAGGCAGAAAAATCCTGGTAGTTCTAGTGTTAAAGCGATACTGAACCATCTCTGGAAATCAGCCCATTTTATACCTCTCCTTGAGTTAAATGATAGAGTTTTATCTTTCTTCTGTACTTCCATTCGTTCTCTGAGCCTGACAGTGCAGAATTTTACCTCCATGCTAGCATGTACCATTGGATCTTTTGAATCTTATCTCAGCTTATTTCTGTTAACAGCAACTGAGGATCACTGAGCATGAAATATGTTGTACTGCAGTGTCAGACCTGCAGCAGGCTGTTAATGACAGCTTCAAAGCATTTAACTTCAAAATAGCAGCATGTTCCTATACACAAGTGTGGAGTTTACACTCCATCCAACAATTCTCATACTTCATCACATACACACTGGGATCTACATCACTATAAATACCATTTGGCCATTTGCATTCAAGACAGTTTTTTTTTCTCCATAACAGCATACTGAAACATAAACATCCCTGTTAGTCGGTTACCTCGTTCGATTTTCAAAATGCAACAGAAACAGTAGGCTACCGTTCAGCGTTAATTCACGCTGGTTCATCGACTCGTAATTTTCAGCCAACTGATTGCCAGGCGCCAGCAATATAAACAGTTGTTATGATCAGATGCTGGTCTGACTGATGTTGCCTTTCATTCACGAGCAAAGACACATGATTATAGTTAAATAATATGCAGTCAGAAATGGCTAAATTAGTAGGCCTATTCTTTCCTCAACAAGATAAGCTCATGAAGCTAGAAACATACCTACAGAGTTTTTGGCTTATTGCAGACTTCTCGCAAGTAACAGGTTTCCATTACCTGTTGTTGTATGCTGTCTTTGCACTATTTCAAATCCTTCTTCCTCTCCTATTATTTCTCTACATAGTGCACTCCTTAACTATTCATGCTTCTACTTCACGCACCACCTTGTCAAGTAGTGGGCTGAGCAGCGGACACCCAAAGTAAAAAGTCACAGTAAAATGCGCACGGCATTAACAGCTAAGGTCACATTAAGTTCAAGTTTTTTTTTAAATGTCTCGCTTTCCTATTATTATGCATTACGTTTTCAGATTCATACAGTTCGATGTGTAACATTTTGCACCAAAGGGACATTTTCGACAGCTCGATCAGCCTTCAAATCAATGCACAAAAAATGAATTCCCCCGCTTACTACCAGAGAGATCACTACTGAATTAGATAATGACATTTGGGTGAGGAGGTGTTTTTTTGTGTTATAATGGTTAGGTGGGGTTACTGAGAATCTTACCTAAGACACGTGTGTGTGTATGTGTGTGTGTGTGTGTGTGTGTGTGTGTGTGTGTGTGTGTGTGTGTGTGTGTGTGTGTGTGTGTGTGTGTGTGTGTGTGTGTGTGTGCGTGCGCGCGCGTGCGTGTGTGTGTGATTGTGTGTTTTTGTATAATTTGTCTGGGTGATCCAGACATGAAAGGGAGGTATCAATAACGCTGATTTTTGTCCGGTTTTCAATTATTTCTGTTGCGTCCGAGAAAAAAATAACCTGAAAGCTGTGTCAACAGCCAAGATGTAAACAGTGAATATCTTCCATCTTCAGGGGGAAACTCAGAAGGAGATGACTTCTGTTTTTTCCTTCTTCCTTCAGTGTTTCCTCAACACTAGTGGGTTAATATTTAGTATCCCCTTCCTTTTTCATGTCTTATTTCTATTTCCTCTTTTCATGTATTATTTTATTTCCCGTGGTTCATGAATACAAGTGCGGCAAGCCGGCCTGGTAATTACCCATGGTGCCTCATTGACTTCGAGCCTCGGCCCTGAAGCTTCAGGAAATAAATACAAATGGCACGGAGTGCGTGAAAAACCCTCCACCTGACCTTTTCCTGTTTAATTAGGGTCAGAACTGCCCTTGTGTGTGTGTGTGTGTGTGTGTGTGCGTGCGCGTGTGCACGTGTGTGTGCGCGCGTGTGCATGCGTATATGTGTGTGTGTGTGTGTGTGTGTGTGTGTGTGTGTGTGTGTGTGTGTGTGTGTGTGTGTGTGTGTGTGTGTGTGTGAGTGTGAATGTGTGTTGTGTGTGAATGTGCTATTTTCCCTCTTTTGGTGTGCAAAATACATATGGTGCAATGACCTTTTCTGCTAATTTCTAATGCAAGTGCCTTTGTTCACGACAGCCCCGCACCTGAATTCTGCTTTGCTGGTCTGGACCACGGAATGCGCCCTGGAATGTTTGAACAAGGGAATTATCGATCTGAGCCCCACGTGCAGTACAGTTCACCACACTGCGCATATATTTTTTTTAACGCCCTTTTCCCATCTCTTCCTCTTTCCTTGGAATAGGGGGAATGCAAGGGATATTTATATTTATTCTGCAGGCGTTGGGAATAAATATGGTAGTGTGTTTGCATTTGACATACGGTTTATGGGTAAGCCAGCGCAACATAGAGCATGCGAGGAGAATGAATGTCAGCGAGCACCATGGGTTGGTCTCCAGAGGTCCATTGAGATGCCTTTTCCGAGGCTGAAGGATGCATTGGATGCCGTTGATTTTGCCACATCGTTGTCTTTCTTTTCCCCCCCTCTTCTTGCTCACACACATACTTAGACTGCTTATTTTCCACTGGAAAACTGCTCAATTGGTTTTATTTTATTTTAATCATCACTGTTCAGTCTATGTTACCATTTTGTCTTCTTTTTAATTACTTTGTAACATTTTACAATGTAACCTATATAGTGTACTACTGGCGGATATGATAAATTTAATGTGATAGTGAAGTGTTTAGCAACATGCAACTTCATGTAGTAGTAACACTAAGGATCTTGAGGTTAGAGTAAGAGTTATTGGTGAGGATTATGTATTAACAACGATTATGTGAAACGCAAGTGCAAAAGGTCACATGTTGCACGCTTGCAGAAGTTAAGAAAGCACTCTTTTGCCAATCTTTATATTACAGTCACACTGTTAGCACATGGAACATCAGAAATGCATGAATTGTGATCTGCAAATACCGTTATGATGATGAGGATGATGATTATTATCATATTTAGAAGTATGTCGTCCATGTGTTCAGATTTCAGCGTTTTGCATATTGCATGAAGAAACTGCTAAAAAGCAGCAATTTTCCTCCCTGTCATTCACACTGGTTGTTTGTGTTTGTGTTTCTTGTCCCTCAAGTTTTGGAGCTCTTTTGTGTGCATGTTTCCCTTTGCCTTTTTCAGGAAATGGAGATTTGACCATGTTTAATGTTTCATGTGTTCTTACATCTAAAATACACGTAGCCTCTTACTGCAGATGTTGTCACTGGCGGGCCTATTCACTATTTGGTGAAAATACTCAATACATCATAACAACATTGTTATGACAATATTGAGAGCCTCAAGTAACAGATTAAGACATAGCCATTCAAATTTTGGTGACAGTAAGGTTATAACATAGGCTCTGCGCTAAGGGGTTAAAAAGCAGTGTTAATTCAACATCTATAGAGTAGACTTAACATCTTCTAAAGTGTATTTGTATCCCAGAGTATTTCTAGGCGTTGAGTTAACACTGCATTTTGCACTGCATTTACTGAGTGTAAATATGAAATGAAGCACTTTCACCCTGCTAGTGGCAGCTGGGGTTATTTTGCTGTTCCTCCAGTTTAAGTGTGCAATTTACATATCAAGTTCTAAGCGTTTTCCGTGTTGTTACAGTAGTGAGATACCCCTGAAAGGAATCATTATTCAGTCTGAAAGTCTCTGCAGGGCTTGCCTTTCTGCTCTGCCGGTTTATGGAATGGTCTAGTGCCCATTGTAGTGCAAATTGCTGCAAAGCACATTTTTACTGCAATCATTACAGCAAAGGGATAGTCAACAGCTTGTTTTTTTTAATCTTTCTGTTCTCTGCAGTTTAGGAAGTGTCTTATCCACAGTTCAACAGAGGTGACATCTTGTTTTCTCGATTATACTTAAAAAGCTCCTGTTACTGTACAGGTATAGTTTAACAAAGTAGGACTATGTAACAAAGCCACACTCTCGGTGTGATTCTTGTATTTTATTTTAGTGGGTTAGCATGACAGTTAGACGTTTCTGACGAAGCTGAAGATGCTGAAGAAGGCTTTGGCCAAAACGTCTGTCTATCATGCTAACCGACTAAACTAAAATACAAGAATCGCACCCGAGAGTGTGGCTTTTCTACAAAATATGAACAATGCTGTTCGCTCCCACCTGAAGGCCTTGTAAACAATTGGGAGTTGTGCGCACTTTCTGACAAAAAAAAAAGTTTTTTTGATTTTTGATGATTTAAGAAGCTTAGGAGTGCCTCATCTACATATTGAACCCCCCAACCAAGTTCAGAAAGTGCCTCAGCCACATATCGAAGTCAAACACCTCTTTTCGCGTTTTCTCCTCTCCCCTAGGTCAAGAAGTAGCTTAGCCACAGGCTGAAATCAACAACTTCTTTTCTGTTTCAGCCTCAATCAGCCTCAGAATGTGCCTCATCCACATGCTTTTCCAGCATGCTGTTTCTGTTCTGCCATTGTAAACAGTTAAGGAGTGTCTACTGATAGTAACAGTAATTGTAATCATTTTTCTCTGTCTGCTCCCCCCCCCCCTCCAGGTCTGGAAGTGTCTCATCTACAATACATGTTGAAGTCAACATCTTGTTTTGTTTCCTCTCTCTGCCCCACACCATTCAGAAAGTGCCCCATTGTCAACAAAACAGGAGAGTTCCTCTGCAAAATATCCACATGTGGAAGTTAACGACTTTGTTTCTCTTTCTATCCCCCCAGTTCAGGAAGTGCCTCATCCACATGTTCAAGGGTGGAACGGCCAGCCTGGACTCCACCCACATCAACCAGACATCGGACCGCGGCACCACGGCAGAGAGCCACATGGGCGAGATGTCCACCATCGCGGCGCGTGTCCCGCTCTCCTCCGTCTGCAACATGCAGCGCACGGAGGAGGAGGAGGACGTGGAGCAGGACCTGGAGCAGGACGAAGAGGATGACCAGGTGGCGTCACCAACGACGACGACGACGGCGAGCGCTGTGGAGGAGATGAAGCGCAACGACAACAACAGCGGCAACGGCAACAAGCTTTCTGTGAACGAGAACAAAGTGTGTCCACTCTGAACGCCGAACTCACTGATGTACAGTAAATGTGTTGTGAAGGAAGAAGAGGAGAAAGAGGTGGAGGTGGAGGAGGAGGAAAGGGCTAATGGGGGTGGTGTTCATTTTGTCTGTGAAATGGCCAGATTGAAATCGTCTCTGAAGAAGGTCTGTCTCCTCTGAACTCTGAACTCACTGATGCACATGTGTGTTGTGAAGGAGGAGGAGGAGAAAGAGGTGGAGGTGGAGGAGGAGGAGAAGGGGTTAATGGGGATGAGGGTGTTGTGGTGTGCGTTTGTGGAAAAGGCTAGATTGAATTTGTCCTCTGCTTTTTCGCATATTTGTAGCAAACCCACCCACCCCCGTCCACTTTTACTGACCGACAACCTGCTCTTGCTATAATATACAGTACCTGCCTGGTCTGTTCTGTCTGCCCCTCGATTGTTATTACTCCAAGGGCTGTCCTCGCGCTGGTATTTGTTTCCTCAGAAGCTGCTCGCAGTTTTGCACCACTAGTTAGCGGTATCTCCTGCTAGTAAGGCTGGCCATGGCTCCTGCTAATGCTACCCCCGGCCAGTGGAGGAGAGGTGGTGGTTTGGGAAGTATAGAAGCGTACATACTTTTAAACACAATGTTTTGAGGAGGCGCAAGACACTAGCAGCCAACCATGTGAGCTAATTTTTTGACCTAGAGCGGTTTCCAACAATCAGATGTTGAGTTATGCGCAGTTAGTTTCGTCAGGTTAAAACAAAAATGTAGAACTCATGTATTAGCCTGGCCTCGATATCCTTTAGCATCTGCTTAGTTCTCGTCATCTTCCTGCACTCCACGTTTAGTCTTGGTCAGGTCTTCTGGGAGACTATTCCTCACGTAACCAGATAACATGACCAGTCTGCGAAGGATCAGGGAGGGGAGAGGGGGATGAAAATTACATCCGAGACGATGACATGTCACCACCACGTTAGCGATTGGGTTAAGTCAGATGCACATTTCAATTCACCCTTCAAACCAACGATTGATTCTCAATTGAGCAGTTCCAGTCTCCCTGTAAGAGGTTCGAAGGCATTGCAAGACGGGGCTACAGTAGGTAGGGTATGGTTGGTAGGTCCTTTGGGGTCCATACGGTATTCGGGGCTGCTGTTTTTTTTTGGAACAAATACCTCCCCAAGGACGCGTTTTTGTGGGTGGAACTGAAACGTTTCGCTCTGCCCTTCCCCCCTGTGCGCAATGTGTCTTGACAAGGTTGCCTCATAGCACATAGCATGTGAGCATGAACGCATTTTGTGTGAGTGTTGTACGTGAAACACTTTGTCTCCATGTCTGTGAGATCTGTGGTAGAAAAGCCTTTACATATGTCTGTGTACTGTGCGTATGTATGTATGTATGTGTGAATGTGGACGTGTGTGTGTGTGTGTGTGTTTATTTTTGGTGCACAAAAGTCAGTCCACTCTCCATACCTTGCATTGTAGTTTTTTGTTAAAATTCCAGGTGAATCACGTTACTCCGAACAGTGTGTGTCTGTGTGTCTTGCTCTTTTGTGACTCGTGTTAACAGTGGTGTCTCTTCTTGATGTGTATTATTATAATTGTGTAGTGTCTTTGTTGTTATAACTATGTATCTGGAAGCCCCATTGCGTGTTACACTTTTCACAGTATTATACTGACTGTAGCATGTATTAATTTCTGTTAGCTGTTTGACTTTGACGTAAAAATTAAAATTAAAAAAGTCTTTCAAAATGCCAATGACAATACACCACGGACCGAGATGCCAGGAGGTTAGAAACCACATTTTTTGTTGCCGTGGAGATAACACAGTTAGGTATCAGGGTTGGCGTTTGGGGTGGGGTCATTGGGCTGGGGTGTCACCAGTTACAACAAAGCAGGGGCTTGCTGAAGACAGAGAAAGCTTGTGTATGCATATTCACACACTTGTAGAATGTCAGCGGAATTAAAATATTTCTCGTGATTTGTATTCGTAATTCATGGAAAAGGAAAGGTCATCAGGCTGTTCCAGCAGCAGAACACGGATAGGATGTGAATGTCTGGCCACGTTTGGATTTTGTCTGATGTATAGTTTTTTTTCTTAAACAAACCTATTTCTGTCTTTTTTTTCTGAGAAAAGATCTGCTGTTCCTGGTGGTCTTGTTCACCATGAACACAAGAGAAAGAGAACTAAAAAGGCTGGGGGAGCTTGTTTCCAAGCCCGTCTGCAGCTGTCATTGCCTGAGACACTATCAAAACCCTTGATCAAGTGGCACACTGGAGATAGTTCCAAGAAAAATGGCCAATGCCACGCGGTGATAATAGCTAATCGAGTAAAGAACTGAGGCATTTGGCGTGTTCATTTCTTTCTTCTTTTCCCGTCAATTACTTTGTCAAGAGCTTGGTAGCACGTTACACTCTGCAAGGCTTTCAGTAATGTGGTTGTGTTCCGACAATTCGTTTTTTTCTTTTTTTTTCTGTTGAAAGGCAGTGGGATAATGTGTAACGATGGTTTTATTATGAGGTGTTTAAAGTCATATTTGTGCGAAGACATGCTGCATTAGCCAGTCTTGTGTTTGGATGGGGGACACAGGGTTCCTTCCCTCCCCCCCAACATTACAAATAATGCTATAGAATATGTTTCCACAATTGTTTGAGTTGTTCATCCATTTATAACAGTTTGCAAGGGGGGCATTTCTGAATTCAGTAACTATGGGGTTTATCCGCACTAAGAAGCTTGGAGGCGCTTGCTGTAGCTCTCTACAGTACGTGAGGAGGGTTGCCAGATTTGTTTTTTTCCTGCCCAATTTGGGCTGTGAAGGGTTAAAAAAAGACATATTGTGTGTGTCTTTCTGTACGTTTGTGGCCATAGAACAGAATTTAGTTCAGTCAGAGATTCTTTAAGTATATAGAGATATGCCAATGTAATAGGTTGCTCTGGGCACCTAATATGACCAGGTTCCGGTCTGCCTAGAGGGGCATGTCATAATACTCCTACAATGAATAGAACAGTCCTTAGGTCTGCCTAAAGGGGGATCTCCCCCCCTCTCCCTTGCAATAGTAGAACCCGGAAACAATGGGCCAATGGAATCTCTCTCTCTCTCTACTCTCTCTGGTTCAGTTGAGCGGGAATTAGTGTCAAGGAGGTTTTTGAGCATTGTATGGGCGGGAAATAATCAGTCACACTGGGCAACCTTGTGTATGAGTCAATTCTGCTTCAAATCTTTAGGGTAATTGAAAAGGAAAACAAACTTGACACAGCGGGATAGCTTTCAAAGGTGTTTTTTCTTTTGTAGTTGCATCTCATCTGGAATTCCAGAATAATATTAAACGAACGGTCCAGTATTTTTGGAAATAGACTCATTTTACACTTCCTATCGATTTAAATAATTGAGTTTTACCTTGATTCTGTTCTTACAGCTGTTCTCTGAGTCCGGTGATCAGGGGCGAGTTTAGGCTATTTTTAGTGGGGCCACGGCCCCACCGTGACTTGGCTCGGCCCCACGAGCTCAGGAGCCTTTTAAAATATTATTTGTGAATGGGAAATTAATGCAATTGCGCAGTCGCTTTGCCCCTGCGCAATATTCTGCTGCTACTGCCCCGTCTGGCAACCCTGTGTAAGAGCTTCAAGAAAGGTCTTGTGACGAGTCTGCTACACCTCTTCTGATTGGTTTGCATCTTCATGCAACTGCCTGCCGCCAGAGTTGTGTTCAGTTATGATTTTTGCGAAAGTAGTTTCTGGATTTATCATGCAGCCGAGGCAGAACCCAAATCGGCGATATTCTTGTGATGAGAGGGTATGGAGCACACACTACACACAATAAGGTGGTGTAGGCTACAGTGCTATGTGCAGACTATGATAACATTGAGTGCCATAATAACTGACATAATTTGGTAAGCGTTGGTTATTAGGTTGTGGATATCCGTGAAATATGCTTAACATAGGTAGCGATGGGCAAGATCTTGTGAGGTGGTGCCTTGCGACGCACAATTTTACTTTCGCCGGTGTTATGGGGCTCTCTGTTGACCACTTCATGCAAGACAATATGAGTCAGTCTGAATCACCAAAGCTTGAGGTAGCAAGATAACGGAAAGGGGAGTCAAAATACGGATGGAATACAATGCGCATCAACCTACTGTGGAAACCATGCCATTTCTTTTGCAAACGTATCAGAAAAAAAATCAGAGGACAAATGATGAGGACATAGGCCTAGTGCTAAATATGGGTTGTTACTACGCCTACGCTACAATCAGGACAGTCAAAATTATATATCTGCCTGGCAGCGTTTAGCTAGAAGTTGTGACTCGAGGGAATGAAACATGCTCCAGCAATTGCGTTGGACTAGCGAACCGCGGGCAAATCTCGGCTGAAAATTATACTGCGATTCACCATTACATTGATAGTCGAGGTTCGCCCAAATGAGGTTTATCCATATTTTGGTGATGCTGTAGGCCTAATTATGATGTGAGAATGCGGGCTCTCCAACTTCTCACTTAGCCTACTGATTTTAATGATTGGGAAGTGTGAAGGTTGGACCACTTTGCTCTTATTGGAACATACTGGCTCGGAATGAGCTGTAGTGACTTTGGTGTCCGTGCCGTTTCTACTGTCCATTTAGGGACAGGGAGCGCGCACCTTGTTGCGACATTCCCATAATCGCATGTCTTTGGGCAAGGATGTTTTCATTGTTATTTTTTGTATTTTTTGTATTTTTTTTTGTTTGCTTGAGAAGGAGATGTCAGATTTTAAAAACCCATGATGAATAGGCTATTGAGCTACCGATTGGAACTGTGATTTGCGGTGCAAGGAGCGCACATGAGAGGGAAAACTCTTCTGATTATTTTTAAGTCACTCAATGGCCTAGCCCTAAATATATCGCAGATATAGTACAGTAGGCCTAATATCATCCAATTAGGAGTCTTAGTTCTTCAGTGTCTTTTCTACTTGTTGTGCCAAGGGTAAAATCCATACAAGGTGAAATGGCATTTAGCCATTATAAGTTACTGCCAAATGATGAAACAAGCTTCCTGTTAAAATTACTGTACCTGTAGAGCTGCCCTAACTAGCTGCCTAGGCTATCATGTTTTGACAAAAAAAGCTTCATTGTCATCTGGCTTTGTATCTACTCTGTATAATACTTTATACTTTATAATATTTTCCTCTCTCTTTTTCTTTCCTCCGAATCACATAAGAACTATGCCAACCATTAGAGTGCATATACCAATCACAAGGATTAGGCTATGTAGATAATGTAAGTTAGATTTCGTGTGGGGAAATGTAATGTCATGACTTGTGGGTAGTCCTTCATTGAGTGAACTGTTATTTCAAATTGAAAGCCTTTTGAAAACAAAAGCTCAAATCTGAAATAGAAATGAAACGCTTACTCTGTCAGGTACTTCTGTCAGGTACCACTGTCAGCACCAGGGGCCCGGCCCACCTAAAGATCATAAGCTAAAATCGCCCCTGCCGGTGATACTACTGTTTTGCATAGATCATTGAACCGAATGTTACCAGTTAGTACCTTTCAGTTTTTGGTACCATTCTGTCACCACCACAGACAACGGCTGAAAAAAACGCAAGAAAGGTGAAACTCAATTGCTTAAATCGAAGAGATGTGTAAAATGAGCACATTTCCATAAATGGTGGACTGCTCCTTTAAATGCACCTGCACAGAGCACTAAGCCTAAGAAATCTGACTTTATTCTGTGGCTGGCTTCTGAAAGAAGGGGAAGGTCTGCTTTCTGATGATTGAGGTTTATAGACAATGGCAGTGTAATCTTCTTCCATCTAAAAGGAGTGTCCTTGCGCGTGCGTGCGTGCGTGCATAGACAAACATGTGCACTCTCTCTCTCTCTCTCTCTCTCTCTCTCTCTCTCTCTCTCTCTCTCTCTCACACACACACACACACACACACACACACACACACACACACACACACACACACACACCAAAATGTCGCTGTTGTGTTCAGTGTATTGCTTGACTGGTCGACTCTTAGCATCATTAATATAATTGATTTTCTGTGGCATGTTAAGGATGGTCCTCTTTGTGGTCATTTGTTTCTTTGTCAGTCAAAGCGACGCGCTCGTTGTTATTGGAGTCCAGATGATGTTCTGAAGGACAATACACCCCATGTAATAAAATTGGTATTTTCTTGGGAATAAAATTTATTTTCAGAGAACCGAGTCTGTCGTCTCCTTTTCCATATAGCGCATAACATGTATTCCTTTTGTTTTCATTCCTGTCAAAATGTTTGTTGCAATGGCACATTTTTTTTTTGCAGTGGTAGCGAGTAATTCTGTGGTAATTAACAAGCTCAACCAACTTCTGTCAAGCTGAGGTATTTAAAAATGGGGACATTGAAACTGAAAAGTTCCCAAAAGCAGCCATTTTATTCTGCAAGTATAAAAGTAAAAGTGAAATAGCTTGTTGTTTCAATAGCCTGTAGGAGTCAAAGTGCGTCATTGTGCAGGGCTGTAAGCAGTCAGTGGTGTGCTGCACTTATCTCCAAACTGGAAACCCAACAGGGTGGGGCAAGGAGAGAGGGGCCCAGAATTGAGTCCTCAATACTTTGTATGTATTGGTTGTAGGGGTCTTTGAAATGATTTTTGTCCTGGCCCCAGCAAAAGCTGTCAGCGGCCCTGCCTCCACATGTTCTGATTAGGCTGGTGGCATTCTTCAGTTGTTAATTAGGCTATAGCCTAATTCCTGCAGAATTCCTTGGTAATCCGGAACATTGCACCCTTTCAAAAATGCTTGCAGTCTGGCTTTTTTGCATACGGTATACTAAAAATAACCGCATAGTCTCTGAGTTGATGACAGCAGGCCTATGCACACCACTAAATGTTGTATGATGATGAAAACTGTGATGGAATTTCGAGAATGGCGGCCTACGTACAGTACTTCTTTCCCACCAGACTTCTTAGGGTCTATTTCTGGGGTTAAGTTTATCAAATAGGGCGAATGGTTTGTGAGTGTGATAAATAATTTTCTGCCATATTTATATAAATAATTTTCTGCCATATATTCCTTCTTCTTTGCCAAGCCATAGGGCCAAGCCTACATGTTGCTGTCAAATAAAAGAAGCACTCCATATGCGACACAAGATCTACAATTCTTGGAAATCATTCCAGCCATTAAACTACTTTGCTGACAGCGGGGTGGCTGCAAAATAATAGATAATAACCTCAGATGACAGGGCTGGGCGGGAACCAAAACAACACCTGGGCATTCATTACTCAAACTGGTCCCTTCACACATACAAAAGCCATTTTGTGCTATGTCCTGCTTGACTAGCCTACAGTTGAATATGAAATATGAAATATTATGTACTGTATATGTATTGAAGATGGACCAGTGGGTCGCCCCTCTAAACTGTAGGCCAGTCCCTAATAAAAAGCCCCTGAGGACAGTTGTCCCACAGGGAAAATGCCCTGTATGCCAGATCTCCAGTCCAGCCCTGTCAGATGATAAGATGCTACCCATGACGAAGCCAAAGTTCAGAATCTGTTTTCATAATCTCTGGAGAAGCGCCCTATTGGACCTCACTGTCCTCTTTCCACGGCATCGTGGTAAACATCTGAGCTTCATTTCCGCTGCGCCGCCGCTTCCCCTGGGCAAGGAAGGACAAATCAAGTGCCGGGGAGGAGACGGAATGATGACGGGGAGTCCCTCTCTCTGTTTTTCCTTCCCTTCCCTTGTCCTTCCATTATTTCATTATTTTTCTTTTGATCACTGGTCTGTCTTCTTTCCCCTAGAGGGATAGGGTCACTAAACAACACCAGGATTGACCCATATTTATATTTAAACCCTCTGTGGGACTAATTAAAGATACCCATTTGAAAACACTTGAAACACTTGAATGACATTTCATTTAAAGTAGATTTAAGTCTAAAATAAATTTCCTTTGCCCACTCTCACTCACCTTTATTTTGGGTTACCGTCATTTATAAATGACTTTCCCATATTTTTCACTATTTCTACCATGAAGACTCGAGAGGCAAATGAACGTTATTAACATTTATTGAACAATAGACATGATACAAAAATGCATGAATCCGTTTGGCGAACAATTACACTTGATACAAAATGCATGAATCTGTTTGGCGAAGGTTCCCGTCTTCGCGTTGAACTCCGGGGTAGGACAGCATATCCTCCAGCGGAGATGGAGGCGGGCGTAGCCTGCCCCCTAACAGACGGGAACCACTGGTGACGGTGGACGGAGGGGTGGTGGTGGCTTCAAATTCGGCTTAACTGGAAAGCAGAGAACAGAATGAGTGACTGATTTTTAAACAAACGTGAATGCGATCCATTGGCTGAGAGGGAACGATGCATGAGTGATGCATAACGGGGATTCCCAAATCTCGCGTTGTGATTGGTTGATGACCCTGGGCAATGATGACGCATGTATGATCTGTCAAAAGGGAGATTGGATGGTTAGCCTAGTAAGTTTGACAGCCGAGAAATTCGAGTCTCCCTGGTAGAATTTACGCAAGCTCCCATTTCTTAATGTGAAATCCCATTGATTAATCAAAACTGTATTATCTATTAACATATTTAATTGAAAAACACTGAAAACTGTTTGCTTTACAATTATCATCAAAGTATAAATCATTACAAAAAATGTGCATTTTAATTCAAGTCAAGTCATGTCAAGTCAAGATGGGCTGAGCTTGAAGAGCGACTCTTGGCCTAGATTATTATGGCACTCCATAGTGCAGTCACTGAAAATGAGGTTGGCTTTGATATGATACCGTCACTGACCTGAATATAGAAGGATGCCGTATGTTTGATTCTCAGTGTTGCTAAGGTACGAATCCGGAAATTTAGGGCGGAAGAATCCTTGCAGATCAATCGCGGATCTTTCAAAGCCTTTGAACGGAATACAACAGAAGCCACTGTCCATACAGTATAGCCATTGGTTACCATCTTTTCATTCAATACTGCTTTGGATCTGGGCCTAGAGGGTGCGAAACAAAGGCTTTGGCACCAAAGAACCAGGCCTGTTGCTGTGAAAGCCAGAGCACATCCACAACCCTAAATTCACAAACTTGAATAGCCTTCTACTTTGAGAAGCACACCACAAACTTCACACACTCAAGGATTGCCTCATACTTCTACCATCCCCCACCATACTTCTGCCATCAAGAGAGAACTACATTCTATGCTTCACCCTTCAATTAGGTGCCTCACACAGCAGGGTCACCTATGCTGTGGTCCCTTGCCTGATAGTTAGGAAAAGATAGCCTATGGATTTTTTTTGAAAAACTGTGAACTAATTTCTTACCAATAGATTTTTTCCTCGTATTCTCACAGGTGTCTAGAGACACCTCATAATTTATCCACAGCCAAATCCCTTGGGAATCTCTTGGACAGCCAGTCAAAGTGCCCAGAAGGCATACGTCTGATCATAACAATAAAACTTGAAAGAATGAAAATATAGTTGAATTTCTGCACATTTTTGACCAAAAATGCAGTCTAAATGTGGTCATATGTCAAAAACAACCACTTAATTATATTTGCTCCCAGCGCAAGCCTCCAGCACATCTTGTCAGGCTGCAAAATCGTGCTCTCTCAGGGCTGCTACAGATTGCGCCATGACCAGGTCCTGAGAAAGCTGGCCGAGGTGCTGGAGGAGTGCAGACAGGGTAGCAGAATACCACCGCCTGCAGAGGACTCTCCCATCTTTATTGCGGAAGGAGGAATTGGAAGCATCAGGCAAAAAGAAACAACAAGGCCCTTCACTCCCGGCCAGGAGTGGAGCATGAAGGTTGACTTGGATAGAAAGCTTCACTTTCCCACAGAGATCACTACCACATCTCTCCGGCCAGACATAGTGGCTTGGTCTGCTAAGACAAGAGCGGTAGCTCTCATAGAGCTCACTGTACCATCGGAGGAAGGCATTGAGACGGCCTTTGAACGGAAAAAGGCCAAGTACGCTGAACTGGCTGTTGAGTGCCGGGAGGCGGGCTTTAAGACTTCAATATATCCAGTGGAAGTTGGATGCTGAGGCTTTATGGGGCTGTCGACCATACGCCTTCTGAAGGATGTGGGAGTCACTGGAGGAAGGCTAAAGAAGGCAACAAAGGAGCTGGCAGAGGAGGCAGAAAAAGGTAGCTTTTGGCTCTGGCTGCGGAGGAAGGACAGGAGCTGGGGGAATAACAACTAACCCCCAGAAAACAGTCGCAGGGATAACATCTATCAGCTGCAGGGGGTGACAGGGAGACAGGGAGGCTCTCCTTTTTTAAATGGTGATTTATGTGTTTTATGTTTTAAAATTTGACTTATCATGATTCCATTCTTGCATGTGACCCAACATATGCACTTGTCTCCTTTACTTTCTTGTTACAGCATATGACACCAGGTTTTTAAATATATATATATATACTGTATATTTTAATTCATTGGGTACAGAGGACGTAATGTGACTTTATGTGATTTAATGTCAAATATTATTGGTAGAGGCTTGTGTTACTATTCAAAGAGGTTTTTTGAATGGTCATTCATAAATGACAAAGTTCCATAAATGGTTCAAACAAAACAATACCAATGCTTTGAAGGCATTTTTAGGGATCCCCTTTTCTTGGATTCATGGCAAAAGAGAAATGAACTCACTATAGCAAGACCATTAGGGCGTTAAACGGCCAATAAGCTGTATGACAAAAATGTTATCTCTTCACAACAAAGATGAGCTTGCACCAATTCCAATGCAAGTAGTGGGATGAGTTGGCAGATGTCCAATGGCAATTGGCTTATCAAACCATTGCAGTAGTTTGCAGATTGAGCCCTTTCTAACTCTCATAAGATGGCACACATGCTGTAAGTTGACCCGAACTTCACCCTGTTTCTTTAGACACATGCAGTAAATGACTTCACTATGGTGAGGGATTACAAGGGTTGGATTACATTGATGGAACGCAGAGTTCTCTTAAGTCATATTTGTGGTCAAAACAAAGGATTATTTTTCCCTTTTGGGTTTACAGAGTCATTATAGTATTTCTTGACAAATACAACAAAGGGTCCATATTTCATTACCAATGATACACAGTCTTCCACGAAAATTGGCAGTTGTTTACTTGCTTTTCTTCAAACCTTATAGCTTCATACCTTGTTTGACATGAAACAACCCTTGTTTGACTTGTTTGAAGGATAATTTTTGTTTGCCGAGATCTAAAACAAGGTAAAAAACCCCCCCCCCCCCCCATCCATGGCTGGTTTACCAATAGTTTAACCCAGGTATAAAGGACCCCCTGTCGGTTGGTATTCTTTAATTAGGCCTGTGCAGCATGGCCAAGATTGTATCACTGTCAGATTTGCTGAAGCACCTGCTTTTAATATGAAGCTTTGCTGATTGTCACGCTGCGGCCATGGTTTGATCCTGGATTTCAGAACAACTTGAGGAAGATAATGTGTGCTTTCCCACTTGACTTTGGTTCAGTATTGGATACAGGATCAGCCTTTGCTAAATCCTAACACATTTCACAGATTTGGAGGCGTGAAACTAGTTTTTAATACATTCTGCAACTGTGGATGTGGATATGACTGGTTTCCCACATACAGTAGTCACACAAATGGATTTTACCATTGTCTTTGTTAGGAAAAAGAGGGAATTGAGAACTTTAAAGGTGCACTGTATAATATTTTTAGTGAATTCATAAATTCATGTTCAGTATTTACTTTTTTTAATGAATAGCCTACTTACTACCATCCAATTCTAAATCTTCATTATGACTAGGAAAATAGCTCTTTTCATGCATGAAAAGTTTTCATACATGCAAAGGAGGATCACCTCCATTGTCTGCCATTTAAATTTTTTTAGCTGCAAAATTTGCTGTACTTTGGTTATATTAGAAAATATTAGTTCATTATTGAAGTATTCATGAAAAGATCAAATTTGGCAGTATGCCGTAACAAATGAGTGGTTCCTTTTCCTGAGGGTTCCTCGGAGCACCTTTAGGGGATCCCCCACAGTGGCAAACTGAGGAACCCCTGTGGGTGCTTCGAGGAACTTTTTATTTTTACAGTGTAGGCAGTGCGGTTTCAATGAGCAGCAGCATAGTTGCAATACTTACTCTCCTCTTTTTTCACAGCTGCATTGTGTTGTTGGGTTTCTTTCTGTCTTTCTTTTTTCTTTCTTTCTTTTCTTCTTCTTTTTCTTCTCTGTCATTCTTCAATTGAAGTCATAGATAAACAATATAATCCTAACAAGCTTCGCTGCCTGATGCCTCAACTGCTCTCAATCTCTCTCTCTCTGTCTTTCTCAATCTCTCTCAATTTAGCTCATTCATGTACCCTGTTCTCTTCTAGGTCTTTATTTTTTATTTGTTTCATTTTTACATATTTATGTATTAATTTATTCATGTATTTTGAGAAAAGAGACCAGTAATGAAGGAAGTAAGAGGTCAGTTGTCCAAAGCATTGCCAGAGAGCAAACCCAGGACCAACAGGCTCAACGGTTCAGCATCATGAAGAATTAACTCGACAGAGCAGTCTAGAGTGAGCAGTGAGCACACATCATAATAGTAATATCAATTTACTGTGCCATCTGTGAGGATATATGACTTAATATAAGTCTTATATATATGTGAAGAATGGGGTACCAGTCCTGGTGTCCCCCCCCCCCCATATCCCTGACTGAAAGTCTGTAATGATATACATACAGTAACACACGCAGACAGCTCTCATTTCAAAAATCCATTTATTACGAAGAGTGCTCTGAAAGGGGCCTGATTTAGAGCCGTAGGATCTCCCCACATAGGGGGATTTAGGCTGCTCATAATCGAGCGCCATCATGACTCATGATAGCAATCAGCTCGACTCAACAACCACCTTCATCAGGAGACATTCATCATTTCTCTCTAGGTGCAAGGTTAAGGCAGATTATTTATTTAGAGATTATTTCATCTGCCCTGTAGTTGAGTTCAGGTCCAAAATAAAAAGGTTCCGTTCTGTTATACTTTATTTGAATGTGCCTGTTACATTGATGAAATATGTGTCAATAGTTTCTAAAGGATAACTTCTGCCAATTTCACTGACTAGGTTAACACTTCACCTCCTTTAGTGCTTTAATAGCTTGAAGAATAAAGGAAAACCTTGACCGTTTTTTTTTTAAAACAAAGGCAGACAAATCGAACAATAATTGAACAATACACACATCCCATCACTGTCCTCTTGTTTCCAACTCTTGCCATCCGGACAATGCTTTTGTTCCCCCCTCCTGTCAAATAACAGGTCAAGGTCTTCCTTTATTCCTCAAGCTATTAAAGCAATAAACGAGGTGAAGTGTTAACCAAGTCATCAGTTTGGTGTATAGTGTGTGCCAGTGTTAATTTTGTCAGCTTTTTTTGATTTAGTCGTAGTCTTAGTCACAATGACGAAAATCAATTTTAGTCTTAGTCATATTTTAGTCATTGCCTTCCCAATTTAGTCTTAGTCTTAGTCTAAATGACGAAAATCAATTTTAGTCTTAGTCAATTTTTAGTCATTTTCGTCATTTTAGTCAACACTGTACATTACAGAACTTCTCCACACACTTTTAACATATATCATTGACTGTAGAGAATAAACCTTCTCAGCACACTGCTTCTCTCTTTAACATATATCACACTGTACAGAAAAAAACCTCTTCACACACTGGTTCTCTTTTTCTCTATTTTATTTAATACCAGTGTTAATTTCGTCAGCTTTTTAAAATTTAGTCTTAGTCTTAGTCACAATGACGAAAATCAATTTTAGTCTTAGTCATATTTTAGTCATTGCCTTCCCAATTTAGTCTTAGTCTTAGTCTAAATGACGAAAATCAAAAAATTGCATTGACAAAATATTTTAGTCATAGTCATGGTTGACGAAATTAACACTGGTGTGTACTAGTTTGTGCAGTTCTGTGTGTCTTGTTTGATTTTGACTGTTGTTTGACTGTTTTGTTTGTCTGTTGCTCTCTGTGTCTCATGTTTGGTGCCAGCGTTTGTACGGCAAACACAATTGCCCCATGGGGACAATAAAGTTCTACTACTACTACTAATTTCAATATGCTGTTGTATTGACTTGTCAGTATCTTGTCATGCTGCACTTTTCGACTCAGCCCTTTCCGAGATCTGAGCTATTCTAATAGGGGCAGACTTTGGTTACATTAAAAACTTTCTTAACATAGGACTACTACTACTGTTGCATAACCTTTTGGATGTTATTGGGAATAAATCAAGATGTTTTTTTTAAAATGTTAACAAATGCCTGCACCCATTATAATGACCAGGATCTCGGAAAAGGCTGAGGAAAGAAAGAAAAAAAAAACTCAGATACTGACAGGTCCAGGGTAGTGTGTGTGAGCATTACAACTGCATGTCGAAATTGGCAGAAGTTACCCTTTAATGTCATGTACTTGCACTGTACTGCATGGTTAGGGTTAGGGTCAGAGTTAGGATAAGGGTCGGGTGTGTGTAGTCTGCAAGAACGTAAGATTAGCTGCTGAATTTAGACACTGAAAGTAGATACACTTTAAAAGAAAAAAAATCTTACCAAATATTGTCCAAAATTCCAATTAGTCTTGGCCTTAAGAGGTAAGGCTGTCTGTGTTGTCTCCACTCCCGTCTCCTACAATGAACAGATAATGAAATGACAGAGCAGTGGCGTGCAGAGACATTTTGGGGGGCAGGTGCTCGAGGTGGGGCGAGGGGCATGTGGAATTTCTGCCATTTGTAGATGATTCATGCCATTTGTAGATAAATCATGTCAACATGAACCACAGTACACTGACAAAAAAAAATCCAAAAAAGGGCATTTTTGTCCAGTAGCGCAAAGGGGCAGTTGCTTTAGCACCACCTTGTTCTTATCTGTGCACACCTATGCGACAGAGATCACCCTCATCAGTAGTCATTCATTATCTATCTCTAGGTGCACGGTTAAAACCCTATTAATTACAGTGGTTGAATTCAGGCCCAAAAGGGTATGCTCTGTTACACTTAAATAAACAGGTTCTGTTACACTTTATGTGACTGACACTGTTACATTGAAAATGCACATGTACAGTTTATAATCGCGTAGCATTGCACCATAAGGTTATGGTTGGGTGTATACTGTGTAAGTAGGCCTACATAATTACATACACACGGTAAGTACTGTAGGCCTACGTAATTAAATGTTGATGAATGCAGATACACTAAAAGCGGAACTGTGAAAAAAATAAATCACTCGACAAGCATCTTTCATCAGGAGCCATTCATCATCTCTCTCTAGGTGCACAGTTAAGGCACCGATGGAGTGTACGTCATCTGCCCTGCTAATCACAGTAGTTGAGTTCACATCCAAAGTAATAAGGTTTGGATCTGTTATAAACTTTTTTTTTTTTTTTTTTACTGGTTCTTTTACAGGTACTTTATTTTACTGTCCCTGTTCAATGAATTAAATGATAAATGTTACAATATATAACCTAATGACTTAATACACCATCTGCTCACAGTAGTTGAGTTCAGGTCCAAAATAAAAAGGTTCTGTTCTGTTTTCCACTTTATTCATTTATTTGTTTATTTACCTGGTGGGTGGGGAGTCGATCCGGCAACCTTTGGGCTACAGAGATACAAGAGATAATGAAACGTCAAAGCAGCTGCAGCAGCAGCTGTAGAAGGTGGTTTGTGAGTGATTTAGTGATTCTCCTACAGGATTTTTTTGTGCAGATAAATTTCCCTCGAGGAAACGAAGTGTAAATAAACCATTAGCAATCGATATCAGTTGGAGAGTGCTGTAATCAACTCATACATGATATTTAACCTCCCTTTTCCATGGCGATTTTTTTTTCTCTCCAGAGGAGAGGAGAGGGATACTTTATCACTCTGCCATGTCGTTACAGTTGGTCTGGCATTATCTATCCTTACTGCCAATACACACATTTACACAGACGCACACATGCACACACTTGCAAGCACACTTGCACATGTGAACATACGTACAACTATACAAGCACACTGAGTGCACACATACACACACACAAAAAAAACCCAACATGAGCGAATACACGCACACATGCACGCACGTACACAAACACACACTCAAAATCACACACGAAATCACATACAAAACACAGTGTGAGCAAATACGCACGCACACGCACGTGTGCGCGCACACACACACACACACACACACACACACACACACACACACACACACACACACGCACACACACACACACACACACACACACACACACACACACACACACACACACACACACACACACACACCTTGCCTGCCTGCCTCTCTGCCTTCCCCCCACAGACATGATGAGTGTAGTGCCAGATAGCATCAGTGGCACAGCATCCGTCTGCACAGTCCATGCGTTTTCTACAGGCCTAGACAGATAGGCTGAGACACGAAATCAGTTACCATCCGAATGATTCAGCCCTGTCATGCCAGTGCTTCGCCTGTAAACGCTTCAAGCTGTCCATGGCGGTGAGTCCATATTGGGCTTGCAAATGTAAACGATCACATATTTAGCGTGGTAATTTCCCTTGGTGAATAATTACCGTCTGTCTTAACTTGTGATTATCTGACTATTAAGTGCATACATACAGAATGTGGAGTGTAGATAATCCATGTATTGGCCATAGCACAAATGCATGCATGCACATGCACACGCACACACACTCACACGCACGCACGCACGCACGCACGCACGCACGCACGCACGCACGCACGCACGCACGCACGCACGCACACACACACACACACACACACACACACACACACACACACACACACACACACACACACACACACAGACCTTCAGGTAACTGGTGGGTGGTAACTGGTGTGCAACCTCTGCATCACAAATGGACCTTTTGAGACTGACAGGGAGGAAGCATAATCAAAGGTGGAGGTGGGGTGGATATATATTTCCTGTTATGTAACCTGAATGATTGACCATGTGAAGGGAAACCTAAAGGGTGGGATAAAAGGGTCAGTTGTTCTGGGCCCAAGGAGAAGAGGTGCCCAGAATTTGGTCCTTAGTATATATATTGGGTGGCTTTCAGGTTACTTTGTACTGGGCCCAGCCAAAGCTGTTAGTGGCCCTGGCCTTGTGTGTGTGTGTGTGTGCGTAGCAGTAATGAACAGTCTTATTAGCGACTTATCTCCCCCGCCCAGGCTCATTTAGCGTGCGCGCTAGCCCACTTTGAGGGATTAGCTTTGATCGCCGGGTGCTGTTTGTTGCTTCCTCTGGCCCCTTTGGTCTGTGCCGTGCCGTTTGTAGCGGCGTTCAAATGCTACCGTTCAACAAACCCCCCGACGCCGAAATCACAGCCGAGCCGGCCGGGAGACCGTCGGGAGATTCAATTCAATATCAGTCGTCCGCCTGCTCCCTCCTACCACCACCAACAACCCCAACCCTTACTCCTACCCCTTGCTCTCTTGCGTTAAGATGCACACACACACCTTGAGGTAACTGACTTTTTTTCCTCTCTAACCAGACAAATGTTTTTCCTTGGAAATAATATTTGCAGAGTGATTTGAGGTGAAGGTTAGAGGGCTTGGGATGTAATTAGACGAGGTCAGCGCTCCAAAGGTCCAAGGGTCTATCTATCCAAAGGTATCCAAAGGTATCCAAAGGTCTGTGGATATGTCAGTTTAGCGTCCAATGGCATTGCAAAGTTTCCCCATTTCCTTCTATTGGTACACTGTTGTTAATTGGTTGGGACTTATTAACTTTTCAACCTGAGTGACAGGCTCTCGCTGGCAAGACTTTGATTTGCTCATGAGTGCAGATTTATATGAATAATATCATCACAAGAAGTACCAAAGTGGGGAAATATGGCATGTGGTGAATACAGGTAAATTTGCACCGTATGAACTTGTGAATGTATGCAATGATTTCTATGCCATGGTTTCCATTTTGTCATTGGGAGCACATGTTACAGCGCGGCACACAGAACAACAAAGTCAACCTCTGTATATTAACTCACTGTATGAATGTACTGTGAATTAAGGTGAACTTCAATGTGTCCTGAACCGTCCTGAGGTAACATTCAAAGCAAGATTATTACGAAGGGCAATGCATGAAAGACAAGAAATCAACAAAGGCCTAAAAAATTGTGTTTGGGTACATAATCGTGTCCCCGTGGTTTTGGTTTGAAAAGTTTTCACTTAGTCGACAGAAATCTTCGTCTCGTAATCTACCTTGGTAATGCTGGCACAACAGTTTATTAAGAGACTATGGGGGGCCAAGGGGTCAGTTGTTCTGGGCCCAGGGAGAGGGGGACCTCTGAATTGGATCCTCATTACATTGTAATCAGACCTGGCCAAACTTGCCAGGATCTCTGAAGAGACTGATTACATAGGCTACTACAAATGCAACAGTGACACAAACAAATAGTTTCTGAAGCAGATGACCTGAAAGAAGGTATTTTTGTAGTGCTTCTCTGTTGGAAGACCTGCATATAAAAAAATGCAGTTCTCGTCTTACTTTATCCTACTGTGTAATGATACTGAAAGAAATAATGCCAACATTGCCAAGGTAGATTAGACGAAGTACTCTGTCGACTAAGTGAAAACTTTTCAAACCAAAACCACGGGGACACCGATTATGTACCAACACACAATTTTTGAAGGCCTTTGTTGATTTCTTGTCTGCCATTCCTTTTGTGTCTTCTACCTCTATAATAATAATTGCTTTTAATAGGCCGGCGGTTGCCCAGTATTCAACCTTTTAAATAGCAAAGAATTTAATTAGCTTATGCTGTTATTGTAGGCAACCAGGAGATTAAAATCTGACGGGCAGTGAAACTTTGACAATGCGTTTTTCAAAGCCTTGGGGTGGACTTTGACCGATTCAATCCCAGAACATAACTCAAATAGCTAGACAAAGGGTGTAATATGTTTTCCTTTTTTTCTCCAGGCAGGCACGTTTTGCACATAAATGGTCAGAGTTCAATAGGTTGCTTTTAAGACAAGCATGTACGGCCAAGGTCAGGATATAATGCTGGTATCACTAGTATCGATATGCGATAGGCCTAACGGCTGAGCAGCTACTAATCCTCTCACATTCGTTGAGATGCACTGTGATAATTATTTATTGCTTATGACTGGTGAAACAACCAGAGGTGTCAAAAGTAAAAGTACTTTTGTGGTGTAATTACAATACTAGCACATGGCATTACATAGCTGTTACACCATTTACTCCATTGTACCTAATGATATAGATAGACTGTGTGTTGTTACTGAAAAACACTGAAAACCTTACAAGGACCCTCCACAAGCTTGATTCAACCAGTGCAGAGTTAGCTGATTGTAAGACAAGTGCACGGGTCTACTGGTTACTCAGATAAGTTACTCGTGTTGGAAGGAAACTGTGTTTCTTTTTTTAACTTTCACTTTTACTTTTGACACCTCTGGAAACAACACATGAGGTTTATAGGGGTTAGATAGATGACATGTTACCAGGCTTTGACTGCTAATCTGGCATAGAAGGCATTTCCCAGTGGACCAACAGTAATGCTTTCTTTTTTTCTTAGAGTTTTTGTATTTTCTTTGACCCACACTTTAAAGGGGGACGTGCAGAGATGCCCGGGCCTTCTTTTTTTTGTCGGCCCAAACATACACTGGACAAGAATGATGGTGCTCTTGTTTTGTTTTCATAAACAAATGTTTTGCCGACTGTAATCTCTTGAGCAAGATGAATTATGGGCCCTCTTCACACACACACAGTACTGCCAGGCTTATGGCTGTCCAAGGGGAGACCCATCAGCGAGCACCTCATGGGCGACCTTATCAATAAATGGAGCAGGGCCTTATCAACATGATGGACGATGGGTGATGGGACGATAGTTTCTCACTGTCCTTCAGTCCTTCAGAGCACGCGGCAGGAGACAGAAGCGTGGGGGAATATCAATGAGCTGAAATGGTCCTGATGTACAGTACGGTAGGTGCTTTTTGGTCGTCTGTTAATGTCAACGGCAAGTTGTCAAAGGGCGTCAGAAGTAAAGCAATAAACCAACTCGCCAACTAACCTCTGTGTGTGTGTGTGTGTGTGTGTGTGTGTGTGTGTGTGTGTGTGTGTGTGTGTGTGTGTGTGTGTGTGTGTGTGTGTGTGTGTGTGCATTTACTTTTGGGTGCATGCAGGTAAGCTGACAATGGGGCACAACGGGGTTAGTTGTCCCGGACCTATGTGGGCCCAGAATTTGGTTCACATTGCATTGTATGCAGTGGGTCCTTTCAAATGACTTTGTCCTGGGCTCAGCAAATGCTAACAGTAGCCCTGTGTGTGTGTGTGTGTGTGTGTGTGTGCGCGCACACATGTGTGCATGCATATGTGTGTGTGTGTGTGTGTGTGTGTGAGTGTGTGTGTGTGTGTGTATGTGTGAACAGCGGCCCCTGTGGGGCTGGCCTTTCGTTTGAACCACATGGCCACGAGCTCAAACACCCTTTATCTTAATTGACCTGTCGAAGAGTCTGTCATGGCGAAATGAGATCTCGTGCAGTATGTACCATGACCAACTCAGCCATACTTTACAGTATGTGTACAGACACCTCGTTGAGTCTATAGAAGCTGTAGATTACAAGAAAAAAACACAGGTGCAATCTTGACCTAACCCCCTGGCCAACACTGTGGTTGGCTTTTTTATACATTACACGGCACACGCACGTACATGCACTAGAGATGGGATTTATGGCTCTTTGACGGGATCTGGATCATAATGGCTCATTCCTTTCAAAGACCCGTTCAAAAAACGGTCTCTTTTGACTCTTTTTAAAGTTATTAATTCAGTGTTAAGAATGAAATATTTTGACTCCGCCTAGCGGTAATTTTGTCTAAACATCAACTGATTATCCTCCTGCTTCTTAAGACCATTTCTGCCACTCTTTAAGGCAGACAATTTTTTCCCCCAAATTTAAGAAGTCGCGCCGTAGTCACATGCTTACAATTAATGAAAAATGAACAAAATAACGCTCGCCAACGTCACACCACTAACACGCACTGATATACATGGGAAATGTGCTTCCATTGTATTCCATTCAACGGTTTTGGAGCATCCGCGATTGATCTGTGAGGAATCTTTTGCCCTAAATGTCCAGATTCGTACCTTAGAAACGCTGAGTACGATCGCTGATAGGACAAAGGTTGTGTTTGACTGTCAATCAAAAGAATTATGAAATAATTCTAACTGTCAATCAAATCAACTAACAATGCTCATCCGTCATTTAAACAAGTTTAATAGCTCTCTAAAATAAAGGGTCAGCCCGCAAAACATATTTGGCTTGTTTGAAACAGACAGGAAACTACTGTTTGCACAACATAGAGTAGACTCAGCAAGAATTTGTAAGGAGAGGCACTGTTTCAAGTCTCCAAGAGATAATTGGGAAATGGCGATTTTTTTAGAACCCATGGTGTCCCCACGGTGTCCCCTCTGTTCAGTATCGATGCGTGTACGTGCCCATTATATCAGTGGACTCACAGCTTGAAAATATCACAGTAGTCCTTTAATTCACCAGGCAGAAACTTGTTGCAACTATCCAAATGGAACATTAGGAGAGGAGCCCATAATGTTTTTCTTGTCAACATACAGTATCATAATACCAGAAGTTGCTCTGTTGTGTAAAGACGTGACCAGTTGGCAGAGGATGGAAATCGAACAATGATCCTGAACAAAACCCTGACTGTGTTGCAGGGGGAAACCTTGAGAGCAAAGATATTTCAAAGATATTTTACATTCCACTCTCCCTGTATTCTCTGAGAGAGAGAGAGAGAGAGAGAGAGAGAGAGAGAGAGAGAGAGAGAGAGAGAGAGAGAGAGAGAGAGAGAGAGAGAGAGAGAGAGAAACAGAAAGAGAGAGAGAGAGAGAGAGAGAAAGAGACAGAGTCAGAGAAAGACTCATACGCTCTTGAGTCTGTAAGAAAACAACCCATTCTATGCGTACAGTGTTATTAGTGGACTATAGCCTATAGCAGCAGGCAGCCAGTGTAGTTGACTTGGGATCAGTGTTGCCAGATGTGCGTGATTAAATCCCGCCCAAAAGGTTCTCAGAAACCACCAAAAGGCGCTAAATTCTGCCCAATTTCAACAAATTGCATTGATGTCTATGGGCACAAAACTGCAGAAAAAAACGGCAAATGGCCAATTTTTCCCGTTTTTACCCACAGACGACCATTTGACAATCTGGCAATACTGCTTGGAATCAGCAGTGTGTTCAGCCCTTTAAGGACTGAAGACTCCTGGCCTCAGTCAGGGCAGGGGTGCCGTTGGAAATCTTAGGCCCCATGGCAAATTACAGATTTAGCGCTGGAATACTTTCAAAATATAGCATTAATAGCCTTCAAAGGGTTCCCATGTCAGCGGCAGACCTTTAGAATCATCTCTCAGTAGCTTTTCCTCCCCTGGTGCCGCCCCAGTACCAGTACCGTTTATACCTGGAGACAGATCTTAGAAATACCAAACGGATCATTGCATTAATCATGGCGCCTTTCAGACCTGTGGTGTTGTGAGACATTATAGTCTCGCGAAACCTATGAGCTCTTAAGGAAAGACAGAGGACGACAGAGGTTTTAGTTTTACACACACACACGCACACAAGTATGCTTGGAAATCTCTGGAATTCAATTCCAAATGTCATCTCAAGGGCACCCGGGTCAATTCCTTGACAGTTAACATATTGTTAATGAGATGACATACAGTGGATATACTACTGTGTGTGACATGTTCTATGTGTCTCCATTTTGCCTTTTGGCTTCCTGCTTCAGAACTACCTCATCAAAATGGCTTTATAATAGCCTATAGATATTGTTCTACCCAATGATTTCTTTTCTTTCTTCTGTTTCTCATATCTGTGCAACGAATGGCAAGACACCTGTGCTCTGACATTTACATCCTGCCCCATTTTCCATAGTGATGAAGGAAATGTTGAGCAATATGAAAGCCCATTCATATCGTTCAACTACATTGTGAACACTGTGAAAGTGTTATCAAGCAGTTCCTATTATGCATTCCTTCACATTCACCTTAGCACGTTTTTAAAATGTTCATTTATTTACATAATAATATGTGCAGAGAGGGGCTTGATTGGTTATCCAATATACAGAGTATTTCCCTGTTGCCGACAGTCCTTGGGGGGGGGGGGGGGGGATGGGGGGTGTCAATGTTTTTTTGTTGTTGTTAATTATTATTCCTCGAGACAAGACTAGCGCTTTTGTCTCCAAAACGCCTTTGTCTCTTATGTTGCCAGTGATTCCATACAAAGTGAACTACTTCCGTTGCAAGAGTCGCTCAAGTCGCATCTGGTCTGTTTGTGCCATTAGTGCCCACATGTAAGCTTATGTAGTGAAGGGGAGTAGACACGACTATCTGCCCGAATCTTGGCTGAAAACCCCCCTTACAACAATTGTTGGAGCGTTACCCCCCAGGACCATCGCAAGCGATTGTCAGGCAAGATTTCTTCGTTGTGGCCGATGTTCTAAGATAGAATTTTGGCACCTCAAAGAGTCGCCAATCGCAAATCGTAGAAATCAAACAGTGTTTGATATTTGCGACTGGAAATAGAACGTTTGGCATTGTCTCTGTGGTTGCGAGCAGGGATAACATTGACAGCTGCGACTCTCTTCTAGTGTGCGCAGCAACCCAACATCAAAATCGGACAGAAAATAGGGAGTCTTGTAGTTTGACCCCAGCTTTAGGGAAGCGGACTCGTACACTTTACACATTCTTGGGAGTCCCTCGCGTACCCTGCACCATACTGTACTCCTATCCAGGATGTCCCACAATCCATTCTGGAGACCCTTGCAGCATGGTTACACAGCCTGGAATCCCTCGTGTGACTAATACTGCAGGGTGCGCCTCCGATGGCCTCACGACAAAGCCATCCAACTTCTGACGCCACACTGTATTATGTATTAAAGGGGAATACACCTACCACTCTGGGACTCCATCACAGCATACCTGTCTTAGATACAGTGTACGGCATCTGCAGACTGGAGGCGTGTTGTCCATATCTGGATCAGCACCCAGTTTCTCGACAGCATCGTTGCTAACCAGGGCTGCACAAAAATGCACAGGCCTTATTTTGGTCCCTGTATCAAAATATACAATACATGTTTTAACTTTTACTGTGAAATGTGAGTTGAATTAGAATTCAGTAATATTAACAGATAAATAATTGTTGGTGTTTGGAATGTAGTGGGTGGGTTTCGCAAAAATATGCTTGCATGTAGGTACAAAAGGCGTTCCCAGCAAAAAAAGTTTGCTTTGCAGTACAATGCCACATCTGCCCAGTCATCCTTAGTGAAGTGAGGGATAACAAGCTGCAGACACTGTTGTACATGCCGTGCCCAGAGGCACATCTTATCACCAGGCTAGACAGGCAGCCGCTTGGGGCCCCGAAGCCACTAGATGGGGAACAACTGCTAACACTTGAACCATAGTAGGTTTTATTTGTTTCATTTTTTTGCTTGGGGCCCCACCTCCCTTAGAATCGCCTCTGGCCGTGCCATGACATGACATGACAGTACATGATGTGCAGGAAATGAGGTTCCCTACTGAAATTTGAATGAGCTGACAGCTGAGATGCTGATGGGTCAGCAGATGGGTCATCAGACAGGTGACGTCTGCTCTGGCTACGGATCTCATCCGGGATCTGGACTTGTCAAGTCAAGTAGGTTTTATTGTCAATTTCTTTACATGCACTGGTCATACAAAGAATTTGAAATTACATTTCTTGCTTTCCCATACAGACATAGACTAATCTAGGTAAGGACATAGAGAGTATAGACATAGACAGTACTTATACATGGACTTAAGACAGTATGGACATAGACAGTGCTCATACAGACATTTAAAGTGCAAGACTGGACAACAGAAGACTTGTAGAGGACATACATTAAGAGGTAATTGTTGTGCTTTTGTGCTTTTCCTAAAAAGTCCTTTATAGCGTTCTGACATAGTAATAGTAGCATTTTGAAGAAAAATACATATTAAAAAGGTCTGTCAAGTACACCAGCAGCAGTATGTGTGTGTGTGTGTGTGTGTGTGTGTGTGTGTGTGTGTGTGTGTCTTAAGTGCAGGTAGAAGGTGCGGTGTGCGTCTGTGTGTGTGTTCGTGTGTGTGTGTGTGTGTGTGTGTGTGTGTGTGTGTGTGTGTGTGTGTGTGTCAGTGTGTGTATGTTTGGGTTTAGTGCAGAAAGTGCAGTGTGCTTGTGTGTGTGTGTGTGTGTGTGTGTGTGTGTGTGTGTGTGCGCGCGCGCGCATGTTTTGAGTTAGTGCAGGTTGAAAGTTCAGTCACAAATATAGTAGTGCAGGTGGAATGTTCAGTCGCAGATATGGTGGTGGGGGATGATGGGGGGGGGGTTGTCAGTGGCCTTGCTGGCTAGAGGCTGACAGTGGAGGGAGAGTGGGTTGAGTGTTCAGTATCTTGATCGCTTGGTGCATTGTGCTGCTCGACAGCCTTGTGGTACGGAAACGGAGGCGCCTGTACCTCTTTCCAGAGGGCAGGAGGCTGAACAGTTTGTGTGCAGGGTGGCTTGTGTCTTTGATGATCATCAGTGCTTTCCGGGTGAGGCGTGTGGTGTAAATGTCCTGCAGGGAGGGGAGTGGTACTCCAATGATCTTCTTCGCTGTGTTCACAACACGCTGGAGTGTCTTCCTGTTTTTCTCCGTGCAGCTTGCTCCCCACACTGTGATGCAGTTGGACACGACGCTCTCTATGGTTCCTCTGTAGAATGTTGTCATGATGGAGGGTGTAGCACTTGCCTTCTTTAGTTTGCGCAGGAAGTAGAGACGCTGATGGGCCTTCTTCGACAGTGATGTAGTGTTGGTGGTCCAAGAGAGGTCGTCGCTGATGTGCACTCCAAGGAACTTGGTGCTGCTCACTCTCTCCACAGCATCGCCGTCGATGGTCAGTGGTGGCAGTTGTTTTTGGACCCTTTGAAAGTTGACAACAATCTCCTTGGTCTTGTTGACATTCAGCAGGAGGTTGTTGTCTTTGCACCATCTGGCCAGCAGGTCTACTTCTTCTCTGTAGTGAATGTTTGTAATCTAGCGTACAGGACATTTCATTGTGGGTCAACGTTCCAATGCTGTTGGCTTACTTTATTATTTCAGTGGGGATTGGCCCAACATTTAGAAGCGACTGCACAAAAATGCACAGGTGTTCTTTGTGCTTTTCCAGCCCTTTATCCAAGAATACACTACAGTATGATGCCCCATCTGCCCAGGTGTCTTTTGTATAGTCAGTCACTGTCTCTACCGCAGTGTTTCTCAACTGGTTGGTCGCGACCTAAAAGTGGGTCGCGGAGGGGTCATGGGTGGGTCACGGAGCCTTGGTGTAAAAAAAATTGTAATTCTAAAAAAAAAAAATCCAACTTTTCTTGCAACAATTTACAACTTTTATTTTGATAGGATAGTGAACTCCGTGTCATCTGTCGTCAAAGATACAATTGGAATTTTTATGCAAGATAGATAGCGTGCAACCAGTCATTCGAGTCTTGAACTCGAGAGTGTCACTAAGACACTAAGAGTCTTGAACACTGCTGAATTTACAGTGTGTTCTGATGCATCAGCCCGCAGTGATCCTCAGGGAAGTTAGGGTTAGCATTGCTGTGGTCTACAAAAGGCCTTCATCAAAGATATATATTCAATATACCAAGATAAAGCATAGCACACGTGACGTGACCAATGTAAACACCGTGGGAGTGGGATGAAGTCCGGTCTCCTTAGAGGCATGATCTTCTTCTTCGTCTTCTTGTTCTCTTGCTGTGGCATTTAGTCGGTAGCTTGCATATGGTGTGCATCACTGCCGTCTACAGTGATAAGGAAACTCTGTTCATTCTCAACCTCCGCTGTTCTCCTAAAGGGCGTACACCTTACATCACATGGGTCCCGGAAAAGCTGCAGCAAGCAGCTTCACAAACGCTTGGTGTCCGTCATGTACCTCACTCCCACCACCTTACCGTACTTCTCCCATCCAGAATGCCCCACGAACTGGGGCCCCTTGCACCAGAGTTATCCATCCTGAGATCCCTCAGATTTCTACCACGGCTTGGTGCATCTCCGATGGCCTCACGGAAAGCCATTCCACCTCTGACGGTACATGCGCACAGGGACGGCACGTTTCCTTAACGTCTCCGTGAGCAGTGTGAGTCCGAGAGGTTACCTGTCTGCCTTTCACACAGCACAGTCAACGTCCACGTTTTATTCGCGGGCAGCAGCCATTCATTATCAATGGGAGCCGCGCATTAAACGCGGACGTCCGTGCAGGAAAATAGACTCGAGTTCTATTTTCAAGGAGCAACGCGGACATGTCCGGTCAGGAAGGCATGGCATGGCATGATTTGTTTTCATGCATTCTAACCATTTCGGACTGATAACGGACACGTTCTGTGGACGTACTGTGGATGTCTGCGCCGTTGGTGTGCATGTACCGTGATAGCATTCGCAGCGATGGGGAGGTGTTGGCTGTCGATTGTCGTCATCCTGGAGATGGCAGCAGAAAGGTGCCAGGTACACTGTAAACCCCAACATGTTCCACGAACTCTAAACTTTTATGGAAACTTATTCCCGTTAAAGTTTTAGTTTTGTGACCAAATGTTTTACGTAAATACTACATACATGCATGCATATGCAGGACACAAAATCTTTAAGAAGATGATCAAAAACTTTGAAATGACTGAAAAGATTGAAAACTTTAATTCCATAATTAGATTTTTAGTTTTTAGCAGCCCAAGTCAAGTATGTACTCCAAACTCTAAAATTCACAGAAACAATGGTTTACACAAAAGATTTGAGTTGAAAACTAAAACGTTTGTGTAAGTCTTACATAAAATCAGACATGTTATGTGAAAACAAATGTTATGAGAAAAAAATAAAATCTTGAATGTTTTAGTAGCTGCTACTCAAAGATCTAACATGCTCCATTGACATAAATATTTCGAGAATGGTGCAAAAATCAATGCAATTAGTACTAAGCAGACAGTTAAAATTTTTAAGTAGACAAGCACAGCATTGTTTAGCTATATTGGCTCTAAGTTTTTGATTCCAAAATTAAAAGTTTTATGTTTTCCCATTTTAGAGCCAAAAAAAAAATCTTGGTTGGTTTATTGATTGGTTGGTTTATACTAATGCACTAGGCTACCACCCCTCTGTTTAAACCAAATATAACATGAGCTTTAATTCCACAAACATGAACAATGCTTTATATCAAGTTTTTTTATTTTGTTCCTTGGTTGACAAACAAAAACAGTAGACACTAACACAACAATCATACACTACACAACAATCTAAATCTAATCTAAAATTTAGACCACACAGTCAACAGTCAATATATTACAAAGAATCAACCTCAACACATTAGACAATTTAGTCATTTATTTGTTGTCCATTTCTGAATCTTTTATTAGGGGTTGGTGGCTGAAGGACATCAATATAGCTTAACTTACAATAACATTTCTCCCATAGTGTCAGACTTCACAACACAGTCAGTTGTTTACCCTTTGGAGTGTTGAGTAGAGCTGATGGATCATAGAGTTCTGGTGGTCCCATATCGGCTGCCTGTGGAGCATAAATAGGCCTAATAAGTTTAAGGCTTTCATGAGGATTTGTTGGATTAGGCCCCTACAGCATGATTGCTACACTGGTTTACACAGAAGTTCAATGTGCAATATGTCATCATGAAAATGCAACGCATCACTTGCAAATACACTGCAGATGTATGATACAAGAAAAAGATTAGTATGAAAGGCCTACACAGTGCTAGCCTAACTAGCAGTAGCTAATATTCTAAGCTAAGTTGCTAACAAAACATACACACAGTGTAGCATCAAGAGCACCTAATGTCACACACAGCATCATAGTAAACTACTACACATACACACCAATACACTTTTATGGGTCTTTTCTTACCTTGAAGTGAGGTTGATAGACACATTTTTCCATGCCAAGTTGTCAGTTGTGGTTTGATGGTCACATGGTGTTGAGTAAATCTATCCCCCATTGACAGATTCACCATTTTTAGAGAAGTTTGTATTTTATGTTACATTTTAATAAAATAGGGTTTCTATGGTTCTGACATGGATGGGTTCTTCTTTACACAAAGCAGAAGCTGGTAAACAATTAAAAAAAACAACTAAAACAACCAAAAAAGTGAGTGACCCAGCCTTAGGATTCGAACTCTTAACCTCAAGATAAGGACATGCCAATATGGCTACATGCAGTGGACTATCCCCTACACCACTCAACTACAAGTTTTGTATTTGTAAAAAGTTAGTCCTCTTTGTTAGAAAGTATTGGACTTACTCATAATTAACAGTCAAATGTGTTTCACACATACTTTCCACTTCAAATTCGACCAACTGACATCATACCAAAACAATAATGTTTGAATGTGATTTTTTTTTTTTTTTTTACTAACATCCTGTGCTGGGAATCGAACTTGAAACCATCATGTTCTGAGGCCAACTGCTTAACTGTTAGTCCATGACTGCCCAAGCACAACACGCTGACATCCATAGTCTCATATGTCAGATATAGTTCCAATTGACATGATTTAAAGAATTTGTAACTTTCACAGTTTCGAGAGAAATAAACAATAAATATCTACTTGAGTGTTTTTTTATTGGTAATACAGGATTCAAACCTGCAATCCTCTGATCTTGTGGCCATTCCCCTATCCAGACCACAGCAACTCAAACATTGTCTTGCTTTACCTAAGCATTTTTCTTTTGTAAATATTGCTAATTAAAGGTGGAGTCATGGGTCTGGTGGCAATCTGAACATTTTCATACCATGTTCTAGGAAGTAGGTAAGGTTATCTCCATGTTGGGGATTGAACTTGCAACCTTTGAGGTTGAAGACCAGCTGTTTAACCACTACTCCATGGTCGCCTCAGCTGTTGTCAAGACATCTAACCACTCATATGCCAGATAGAGTTCCAATTTACAAACTCAAAGACATTGTGTTAGGATGTCAGTTGTACTTAAAAACACAATGCCAACCAGAGTTAATTTATTGGTACCTGAAAACCTGTTGAGAACACCTAAAATGTGTATGTCATCTGGACATTTTTGCTATATTGAGTACTACAGCGTAAACTTTTCTAGTTCATAGTACTGTTGGGGAATACAGTGTAGTGAAGGAATAACTAGCGTGCTTCCTGTGAACACATCGATTCTGACAAAGTGAGGAGCCCTGCTTTTCCACTGTTTTCAATACAACCCCATACACCAGCTCCAATGTCCGTGGATGTCGGCTGCACCTTTTATATACTGCACATACCGGTACACACTTAATAAACATTCATGAAAAGATTTTTTTCAAATTTGGCAATAGGCAGCACAGTTTCAATGAGCAGCATAGCTGCAATACATACCAACCGACACAGTGCACCTGTAGCCTCTTAGTGCAGATGGGGTCGCCGGCGGGCCTATTCACTACATGTTGAAAATACTTACTTACATCATAACAACATTGCTATGACATTACAGAGAGCCTTAAGTAACAGATTAAGACATAGCCATTGCAATTTTGGTGACAGTAGGGTTATGACATGGACTCTGCGCTAAGGGGTTAAATAATGGAATGAGCAGACTGTTGAGTGAGCAGACTACAACACGGCGTCAGGACACTGTCCTCAGGTGGCTCAGCAGAGAACAATGTGGTGTGGCCTGGGGATTCAATGTTGTGGGAGACCGGTGACACAGGATCGGTACAAAATATCTGAGGTATTCTGAACAAAATAAAATATTTTAGAGAGAGAGGGAGAGAGAGAGAGAGAGAGAAAATATCTTATATGGAACTTTGCAGTTTTTTTCTAGTGTGGACAAAGACATTTTCAGTATTCCTAAGTCGACAGAAAAGTATTAATGGCAATATTGTTAACAGGCTTTAACCCGTTAAGACACGGCATTATAAATGTGCTGGAATGGCAATGACCAAGTCGTAGTGCATTACTAAAGGCCCTGTGTTATGTCATAGTAGTGTTATACTATGGTAGTTAACTTTTAAATGACTATTACAGCTCGTCACTGGAGGTACGGCGTGCATTAAGGGGCTACGGCAAATGAGTGACACCTTACAACACCGTGATTGTAAAAAAAATACACTTGGAAACATGACCTAAGTCACAACATAACCTGTTTATTTTTTCTGCTCTATTAGGACAACTGATGACTTCAGAGGCTTTCATAAGGAAGCTTCCCTTTCAAAGTGAAATGTTTTGAACCTAAGTCCGCTGACATTAAGCAATGGCATGTCCTCTGTAATGGTTGACCTTTTGATGCCTCCCAGAGACACAGAAAAGTCTGTCTCCCAATTCACACACATGATGAGCCAATATTAGACAACGTGAGGCCTAGGCCTACTGTATGGGTGATAGACGTGACGCCACTTTGTTGTGTTCCTATGATTTGTTTTAGTAGGAAAGGTTTTAAAATAGTCTCACACCATACTTAAACACATGATCTTTTTAGAAACCTACTGTAGCACAATTTATTTTGATTTAATGAAGTTTTTGTAGAATAAGGGTATAAAGGTAAACTGTGTCATGTCACTTTGTGTTACTAAATTGTCAGTGTGGAGTAATGAGCATTTGAGGAGCCGTTTTGTTCATTTGTGTCAAAAGACCTTGTCACAAGAAATGACACCACACAGAAGGATCCCTGATTAACATATATGCTACATGATCAGTTGTGATACCCTTCTTGAAATCTACTTAATTCAACATTTTATGAGCATGGTCTGGTATGTTTATAGTTGCACGTCAAA
>NC_085873.1:26362312-26364812 GCF_034702125.1 Engraulis encrasicolus
AGGTTAAATTAGCCTTGAGGTAGCGGTAAATCATCTAATAGAAGAGCTCGAAGTATTTATTTTCTTATATTATCACCATCACTACCATCACCCCAACACCACCCCACCACCACCACCACCACCAACAGTCTAGGTGTGTTTCCACTGGGGTTGTATAACTCATTTTTTGGTTTATTTTGGTTTACTCTAGTTATTCAATGATTTATTTTGCTTTGGTATATTTTCCTGCCAAACTGCTGCAGCCCCCCTAGCACCTTCTCGCGGCCCACCAGGGGTCCCCGGCCCCTACTTTGAAAACCACTGCCCTAGGGTCTCGAACACCAGTTTGGGAACCGCTGCATTAGGGTGCGTCGACTGTGAAATCCCCCTAAGGCCAGGTAGGCTAGATAGGCCAGGGGTTCCCAAACTTCACCATGACAAAGCCCCCCATATACAGTAGATTATAGCCAAGGACCCCCTTACATGGGTTGTGCCATACTATGTTTTCCTACGCACTCCCTTTTGACAACAACAGTAGTCAGTGCCCCATAATAATAATGTTAATAGTAGTAATGTTCTGCAATTGATTATTATATTGTGATTCTTAACACAAATGGTAATATTTAGTCATTAAATGTATTCAATTATTTATTTTGTTTTGCTGTACTCTTCCCCAGGGGTCCCCGACCTCCACATTGAAAAGCACTGGGCTAGACTACAGACAAGGCAAGGCAAGGCAGGGCAAGGCAAGGCAAGGCAAGGCAAGGCAAGGCAGGGCAAGGCAAGGCAAGGCAAGGCAAGGCAAGGCAAGGCAAGGCAAGGCAAGGCAAGGCAAGGCAGGGCAAGGCAAGGCAAGGCAAGGCAAGGCAAGGCAAGGCAAGGCAGGCAAGGCAGGCAAGGCAGGCAAGGCAGGCAAGGCAAGGCAAGGCAAGGCAAGGCAAGGCAAGGCAAGGCAAGGCAAGGCAAAGCAAGGCAAGGCAAGGCAAGGCAAGGCAAGGCAAGGCAAGGCAAGGCAAGGCAAGGCAAGGCAAGGCAAGGCAAGGCAAGGCAAGGCAAGGCAAGGCAAGGCAGGGCAAGGCAAGGCAGGGCAAGGCAAGGCAGGGCAAGGCAAGGCAGGGCAAGGCAAGGCAAGGCAAGGCAAGGCAAGGCAAGGCAAGGCAAGGCAAGGCAGGGCAAGGCAAGGCAAGGCAAGACAAGGCTTGTGTGTTTGTGGCAGGCGGAGGTGATGTGTAACGATCAGCACCGGGAGAAGCCAGCCAGACAAAACCCAGGTGGTTCCTTCTGACCCTTTTGACCCCTCTCATTCTCTTGCTCTCTGTGTCTCTCCCTTTCTCTGTCTCCCCCTTCTCTCTCTCTCTCTCTCTCTCTCTCTCTCTCTCTCTCTCTCTCTCTCTCTCTTGCTTGCTCTCTCTCTTTCTCTCTCTCATTCTGACATAAAGTCCCTCTGCACCTCGTTGTGACCTCTCTCTTCCTCTTGCTCTCTGTCTCTCTTGCTTGCACTCGCATCTCTCTCTCTCTCTCTCTCTCTCTCTCTCTCTCTCTCTCTCTCTCTCTCTCTCTCTCTCTCCCCCCCTCTCTCCCTCTCCCTCTCTCTCTCTCTCTCTCTCTCTCTCTGTCTCTCTCTCTTTCAATTCAATTCAAATCAATTCAAGGGCAGCTTTAGTATTGAAATGAGTCAGCGAAGCAGTGTTGCCAAAGCTGGCATACAATAAAATAATAATAAATAGATACTAGATAAAAAACGTAAGATGTCCAGATTAGATAAACAAATCAATGAAGCATTACAAATTATTATAAAACATATTATAAAACATTTTATAAAACGTGTAATAGTAGTAGTAGTAGTAGTAGTAGTAGTAATACTAAAGAAAGCCTATAGGTTTAGTGTTTGTAGAAGATAAAAATATCTCTAATTTCATTCTCTTTTTAAAGGGGTATGCCACTATTTTGGGGCTTAATACAGTTAAAATCGTTGGCTGGGGTTTATAAAAGTGGTAAAGTATCTTATTATATGTATGTAGCTGAGCTAGTGAGCTAGTGAAAGTCAATGGATCACTGTAGCATATAGCATGCTACACTGATCCATTGACTTTCACTAGCTTAGCGACATGCTCCCTCTTTTAACTTGTCTTAAAGCAAGACAACCCTTAACATGAAAAATAAGATACTTTACCACTTTTATAAACCCCGGCCAACGATTTGAACAATATTAAGCCCCAAAATAGTGGCATACCCCTTTAACTCTCTCTAGGCCTACTTCTGACACAAAGTCCTTTAGCCCATTGCCCTGATACCATACATCTCCACAGAGGTCAATGGACTGGCAATGCTCTCTCTCTCTCTCTCTCTCTCTCTCTCTCTCTCTCTCTCTCTCTCTCTCTCTCTCTCTCTGTCCCCCCATATAATACAAAATCCTACTCCTCAGATCCGCCACTGCCCTTTACTTACGCCCTTTACCATCCATCTCCATTACTGGAAGGAAGTCGATGGCAACAGACTGAGAGCACTTGAATTGAGAGCA
>NC_085873.1:26369812-26377312 GCF_034702125.1 Engraulis encrasicolus
ATGGTGACTTGGCACCTTCTCAAGTCCATTATAAACCATAATCATAAATGTTGTGACAGTTGCAAAGACTCACTCAACAATGTAACAATTACAGAAGAAACTATTATGATATTATAAAAGGACTCATTCATATTCACATTACATATTTGTCCTTACAGTAGGCCTAGTCTGTCTGTGTTTCAAGACTTGTAAGGGTCCACACACTGCTGTGTCTGCTTGCTTTATAGCAGTGGTTCTTAACCTATTTTCTTAACGCACCCCCTTACCTGTGTCCAAGACAAGCCGCGCACCCCCATCCCAAACGTCTGCCAGTGTCTTGCCCCTCCTCATAGCATTGTGTTGATAAACACTGTGAACCCAGGTATACACAATCAAAACTGAGTTTAAGTGATTAATTACAATGATTCTTGCTGGAGACATTAACCCATACCTTAATTACTTTACATGGGGGCCAACACATGTTTTAATTTCATTTTGATTTGGCCTAATTATAATGTTCGCAAGCAGAATTTTAGTCACATCCTCAGCAAAAAAATAATCGGCGCACCCCATGACATTTCTGGCGCACCCCCAGGGGGTGTCCACACCCCAGGTTAAGAACCACTGCTTTATAGGGCAAATAGTAACATGTTGATGTTTGAGTGTGTTCTTCTGTGCATGTCTGTGTGTGTCAATAACTGTTGATAAAGCGTGATCACCGGTCTAGGCCTACTGTGCTTGTAAATGGCATGTGGACAGGCATGTCACAAGACGTCTGGGCCCCATGAGAGATTATGGCAGATTTAGCAGACCAATAGCCTAATATTAAAGTACAATGTCAACAGCCTCCAAAGTGTTCCAGTGGGTTAGGCCTACAGTTCCCAAGAACATAGGTTCTTTTTTTGCCAATATATTTTTAGGTCTTTTTTGTCTTTATTTTTGACAGGACAGTGGAGGAGAGACAGGAAACGAGTGGGGAGAGAGAGACAGGGAAAGATCAGCAAATGACCCAGGCTGGGATTGAACTCGGTTTGCCGGCATAGTAACCCAGTGCCCTACCATTAGGCCACGGCAGGTTCAATAACAGGGGTTCCTAACTGGAATAGTCTTGGGAACCCACGGTTTTTCATGGTCATAACCCAATATTTTGTTCTGCCGTTAGAATCGTCAAATAATTATCAAAAATTAAATAAATCCATGCATTTAATAACATGCATAAGCATTTGCATTGTATACTGACATCCAGCATGTCTAACAACTAGTGGAGAGGCGTATACACCATGTTTCTCTCTTTGACATCACAGTCATTTATTCAATACTGCATCTTGTTTCTATTTTGTGACAATAAAACGAGAAAAAATATTAGATACGTTTTTACACCACAGCGGCACGACCCACTGTTGGGTCTTAACCCACCAGTTAAGAAACACTGCCCTAGAATCTCCCAACGCGTGGCTGCCCTGTCTGTAAATGTGGAGCATGGCTGAGTGTTACGGCACAGAGGGGAGGGATGGTAAAGGGCTCAGGAGGCCCCTGGCAGATGGGAGTTGAAGTAAGCCCCTGTCATCCCCAGGGGGAGCCCTGTCCCTTACTCATCATCTGTCTCTTGTGTGTGTCGGAGCCGAGGGCATGCACCACACGCCCACACACACCCATACATGCATGGACGGACGTACGGACAGACAGATGCACGGACGGACGCTCACATGCACGCATGCACATGCACGCAGGCACCCTTGTGTCCACTTGTGAAAGTGTGTGCACATTGGCTTTAAAGATACAGTATGTACTAGGGGTGGTACAGTTCACAAAAATTGATTCGGTCCATGTAACAGTATCAAAGGTCTTTATGCTTCTGGTTGCTTTTTGTAAATAAAATTCATAATGCACCAGAAATATTAGAATGAACCGTGAGAAAATTGTAGCCAAGCCGTGCCCTCCTACTGACGCAACACCTTCAGCGTTGCTTCTGGTCAGGCCAAGAGCAATACAACATTGCTTCTGAGCTTCCTGAAAATCGGGAACGTTTCCTACTTTGTCAGGAAGCATACAAGTATAAGCAAACCAAAGGAGGCAGGTCGATCATGCCGTTTGGGAAATGCTAACTGTTATGCTCTTGGTCAGACCAAGTCTCAAAGAGATTTGAAAGTCAATGATAATCAGACTAAGAAATGTGATCCCTTGCTGATTTGTTTGGTTTGTCCACTAATAAAGACATGATCAGTCTACAATTTTAATGGTAGGTGTATTCTAACATGGAGAGACAGAATGTCAGAAAAAAAATCAAGAAATTAAATTTAAAGAATATAGTGTATATTAATTGATTTGTATTTTGTTGCTCCCCTGCCAACCATTAACAGCTCTGGTCCCACAGACCAGATAGGCACTTCCAATGAAGTTGTCATCTGAATTTAAGACACATGTAAATAGTAACCGACATAAAAGACACACTGAATCAGAAGAATCAGTCCGAGGGCCAGCATGCATCCCACACCAATGCACGGATGGCCGGAAAGATGCACGCACACACGGACGCATACGCGCACACTTGTGAATGTGCGTGCACATTGGCTTTACAAATATTTAAATTTTACATATTATAAGACATTTAAATGTAAAGCTATAGGCTATTCTGTAGGCAATGGAAGTGTTTAAGGCAAAGGGATATGCCATCCCTAGGTCACAATAGTATTGACCCAGTTGTGGCCTAGCCCTGGCGGTACAAATGGGTACCGGGGCTGGGCTTAAGTTGGTCTAATAGCCCCGTTTATACTGCAGGCCATTGGCCCAGGAACTTGTGCCCAGGAACAGCCCAGCTCATCGTCTCGTGCAAATTTGTGGTCGACTTTAAATGTGATGTCTATAGCAGCACCCACGCCATAACGGCGAGTTCTCACTGACATATTTTTGCAACGTCAAACGCACCAGTCCTGTCCATTAAGGGCATAAAAGAAGCTAAGTCTTGTGTCACAAGGCCAGAGACCGCAGCACAGAGGAAGGGATAATTGCTTGGGTGCTATATGACAAGATGTTAATTCTTAGATGAAGGCTTGTGAACTTTTGCACAGTCTCAAAACCTCTTACGGAACCTCTTGTGTAATATGGCAAAAGAGTTTAGTTGCAGGCAACATATTTGGTTCTTGGGAGACTCTTGAAAGGTGCTCCCACAAAGTGGTGAAGGAGATTGCCTGGATGAAAGAGAATCTTCACAGATGTTTTTGCCCAAAATGGCAAGACTCTGTACACCCGTATGAAAGGGAAAGAAGCATAGTATGACGGGCCTAGCTTACCAGCCATGAACTTCAATCGAAATGTCTCTAGGCAGAACGATAAAGAAATGCTTGACCTTGACACTTGAACCTTAAAACCTGACAGGCATTGAGCTGTCTATCAGGTGGAAGACTGAAAATCTGCATAGACTGCCAGCTGGACTCCATACAGGCTGACTGTCTCACTACTACGACTTTGACCACCACTACTATTACTATTACTACTACTACCTCTACCTCTACCTCTACTACTGTACTACTACTACTGTACTACTACTACCACTACTACTACTACTACTACTACTACCACTACTATAACTACTACTACTACTACTACCACCACAATACTACTATTATTACCACAACTACAACTTCTTCTTCTTTTACTCCTCCTATACTACTACTATGACCACATATTACCACTATTACTACTACTACTACTACTACTACTATGCCTGCCCCCCCCCCCGCCACACACACACACACACACACACACTGATCCCTTGGGATGCCCTCTTGCACGGGTGAGGCATAAATGCAAATTGTGTGCTGTGCTGTGTCACAATGACAATGGGACAGTGACATGAGGGAACTATTTCAGCACACTAAGCAAACCCACGCCTCCTTAGATGCCCGGTGTACCAGTTCCCTATGAAACGGAAGACGAGAGGGACACTTCAGTTGAATAATTTCAAATTGCGGGCAGCCGTGGGACTAATGGTTAGGGAGCTGATCCCGTGATCGAAAGGCTGGAAGCAAGTGCCATGACTGTAGTGCTCATTCATGGCTGAAGTGCCCTTGAGCAAAGCACCTACAAAAGTCACATTAGCCTGCTGCAGGGACTGGAACCATCACCCTGTAAATAGCAGCAAGTCGCTTTGGATAACTGTGTCAGCCAAGTGTGTGTAATGGAATGGAATATAATGTCATAATGTGATGTAATTTCTGATTTGTATGTGGGTAAGTAGCTGCATAGTTATTGTCTGTGTTGCCTGTTGCATCATAACTTGCCTGTCGTTGTGGTCAGAGCACACAACCTGATGTGACTTGACCTGTCAGGCTGAACTTTCTGTAGATGGTTTGGGTGCCTGAAATGTTGTGCTTTATTATTATGAGACAAGTTCACTGGTAACACTTTATAATAAGGACCCCTGGTTAAGCATAAGTTAAGTCTTATTTTAGCATTAGTTAACCCTCTTTTAACATTAGTTAACCCTTAGTGAATCACGAGTTAGTCATTAAGTATTATGTCTCATTTCTTAATCATTAGCTACCACCGTTAGTAAATGGTTTGTGTGTGCTGATGCAACTGTTCGCTAAGCATTCTTAAACTCTCATTGAAATATAGGTTAACTGCGTTTTATTCATGAGTTATTCATTATGTATGCCTTGTTAATCATTAACAAGTTACGTTACTAAATGATTTGCTTATGTGATTAAACTGTCTGCTAAGCATTAGTAAACTGTAGGCCTAATTATAATGTAAGATAACACTCTTTTAATCACAAGTCAACCGTTATGTAATTATTATTTTTCATTCCTCATTTCATTCCGCACACCAGATAATCTCTCACAGCACACGAGTGTTCCCCAGCAGCCAGCACAGTGATTGAAAAACCCTGTTGTGGGTAAACAAAATGTCACAACTCAAAAAAGGGAAAAATCCAGGCAACTCCAGGTGAAAAAGAGGAAGTCCATAAAGCCCTGATGAAGACCAGTGCGGTCGAAACATGTTGGCTTTTTTGATCATGTTTTAGCCCTATGACAATAAAGGCTTTTTAATGGACTTCCTCTTTTTCACCTGGAGTTGCCTGGATTTTTCCCTTTTTTGAATTGAACTGATCCCCTTCATCCAAGAGCACCCAACAAATATACTTTAAGAAGATACTGCGACTTGTTTGAGCTACCAGTCATTTTGTGTTTTACTAAATGTCACAACTATTGACCAGATGGTACAGGTATGCTATATTTTAAATCAAGGGTGACAAACTCCTTTTGGTTCAGGGGCCACATATACGAATTTACGGTACAGTCAGTTTGATCTCAAGTGGGCAGGACTAATAACGTCTTTGCAAAATATCGCAAATTTCTGTTTCATATCATATCATTGCATTGCTAGTCAATCATCTCGAGGTGGATGTCACAGACTTTATCAGGACCATTGACTGTAAATGGTGAGCAAAAAAGGCAAATTACTTCTCAAGTATTCAAGACCTCAAGACCTGCAAAATGTCAGAGACCTGAGGTACCTTTGTAATGGACTTATTATATCCTCTTCTTATTTTTTCAAATCTCTAAGTCTGGGGCTGTGTTAAACCATCTGGTGGGCTGCATCTGGCTCCCGAGCCTTATGTTTGACATCCCTGTTTTAGATACTTGGCCTAAAAACTGATGCTCTTTTTTCAGGACCAGGCTACAAAGCCCCAGGGTCTTCTTGAGATTCTTAAATGCTTGTAGTATTCATGTGCCATTCAAACCATGTACCATGTACAATACATACTGTATAGAATGCCCTAAAGTGGGACGATGCCTAATGTGGGACACCTTAAGGTTTAAGGGGTGTAGCTTTGCCCCAAGTTGGTAAATGTTTACAAAACTATAACCAAATAAAAGCCCTATCTTCCTGTTATCATAATATCATGATTTAGTAAATGTATAGTAATACTCCAGGGAGGGGTTACAATTATGAAGAAGGACCCTGGGTGAAGTCCATCAAATGGTAAATTACATAGCATTTGGCCAAATTTGTCTTTAGGGTATAAATCAATTCCAATCAAAACAACATTGTCAATTTTTTGATAAATATGTTGGGTAGGTATATGTTCATCAGAAAATAATGTGTGGTGTATATAAAATAATGTAATATTTTATTTTTAAACCATATTATTAGTGTCCCACTTTAGGATAGGTGCGTCCCAAAGTGGGACACAAGATTTTCCTAATGTGGGACAGTGGTAAAAGTAGTAATTTAATAAGTCAAACTATTACTATGAAGTCAAACACCCTCTCCACATAAGAAAATGGATATTTAAATATATATCAAAGGTGTATTTCAGTCTTTCTGGCCTAATCTACTGGAGCACAGCTATCAACACAACATTTGGGTCCAAAAACCGGAAGTTCTTTCCTCAAATAGAGCTGCCATGTTGAAGTGACCAATTGTGTGCAATGGGTTCAAACAGTCTCAGTCATATTTACCAATAAAAGAAAGTAAAAATAATTTATAAAACATGCTCTAAATGTGTAGCTGATATGTCTTAAAGAGTGGCAGATCACATTTTGAATTAATATTTTACACAAACATGTTTTAGAGACCTTTTAATATACACTGTCCCACATTAGGAAACCGATTGTCCCACTTTAGGATAACCATGGTTTTTGACCAACTTTCATTAATATCCAAATTATTCGAATTAGAAACACTTATAATGTTTTTAAAGGTTGTATTTGATTAGAGCATAACTAGAGGATGAAAAGGGTGTAATTTGTTTGTTTTGAAATGTTGTCATTAAATTTTAATAAACCACCAAAGTTGAAGTGACAAAAATTGTCCCACATTAGGGCATTCTACCCTACAATAAAAGGGACGCCAAGGGAAGGACTTTTGGCATTATTTCTACTTTATATTCACGTGACATTGCATGGCCACGAGCACTGTCATTTTACCATGGGGGAAAACGTTCAGCTAGCACAGGTTCACTGGCGTAACGCAAGTACTTCAGGCCCCCCTACAAGCTACCAAGAATGGGCCCCCGAACAAAAAAAATAGGGCCTAATATCATGTGGAGGGGAACCGTTTCTTCAAGTCAAGGGCCATGTTGTGCCCCCGCCTAGTATGCTGCCGTGCAAAACAAGAACGCAGTAACTCAAAATGGTCGATTTTTTTTTAATATCGGAAATGGGTTTTAAACTACCTCATTTGTCTTGTGTCAAAAAATGGTGGTCCAACACCGTCCCGTTTTGGAGAAAACTCATTTTGAAAGTGCAAAAATGACCAAAAAAAAGTTACTGCGGTGTTGGATTAAAGGTTACGTCGTACAAAACAAAAACGCAGTAAGTCGGCGAGTTACTGCTGCACGTTCCAATGGGACTGGTTTGGGAGTAGACAGTAATACTAGCCAAGAACGCAGTAACTCCTGCAGTAACTCCATTTTGTGGCAGTAATACCAGCCAAGAACGCAGTAACTCTGTTTTTTGTGGCAAAAAGACACATAAATGTTGTTTTGTTGGGGTTTTTTGTGTGCATTAAATT
>NC_085873.1:26387312-26392312 GCF_034702125.1 Engraulis encrasicolus
AGGAGGAACCCATTCATCTGGTGAGTCAGGTGAGAAAATGCAATACCCTGCGGAAAAGAAACACCGAGTAGAAATACAATAAATGTTCCTGTGTTAAATTCACCATTTAGAGAGTCTATTTAACGTCTTCTAGAGTGTTTTTGGCCCAGGAGTACTCTGTAAGTGTTTAATTAACACTGCCTATTTTTTTTTACTTTGCATTAAAAGTCCCCAATAATTCAAGGAATTGTTTCAACCCAGAACACCAACCCAGACCTCCTTATCAATATTGCATTTTTTTTTACTTCGTATTAGAAATCCCAGTATTTCACAAGAACTCATTTTAACCTAAAATCCCAGACTTCGTTATTGGACATCAATATTGCATTCATTTTTTTTCTGTGATTTAAAAGTTTTTACTGTTTTTACTGTGATTCAATATTTCACAAGGACTGATTTCAACCTAGAATCCCAGACGTCCTCACTGAACTTCAAAGATCTGTGTGGGCCCTGCTCTGTTCCCCCAGCGGGGGTGGCATATGTGCCCCATCCTGCTGAGGTGTGCATGGACCCCTCCAGAGACCACGAAGTGTGTGTGTGTGTGTGTGTGTGTGTGTGTGTGTGTGTGTGTGTGTGTGTGTGTGTGTGTGTGTGTGTGTGTGTGTGTGAGTGTGTGTATGTGTGTGTGTGTGTGTGTGCGTGCACACACACCCCTATCAGCATCCCTGCATACATTATACACACAAAAAGTACATGCATACAAGGGGTGGCACTTTTGCAAATAAATACATGTCATTACTAATGAAGATGTCAACACCAAAGCAGAGACAACAACATAAGCAAGCCTGCATCACAGAATTAACCACATATAATCTTCATCTCCACCCCCCCCCCCACCCCCACCCCCCCGCCTCTCTCTCTCTCCTCTTATGAAACGGTTTTTTTTTTATTGTTCGTTGCTATGACTGCTATTGTGCTTCACTGTTACAGCTGTGTCATGCACACACACGCGGACACACACAAACGCGGACACACACACACACACACACACACACACACACACACACACACACACACACACACACACACACACACACACACACACACACACACACACACACACACACACACACACACACACACACACACACACACCTACAAACAAACGTGGCGTGCACCCATACACACACAGACAAAAACATTCTCTCTCTCTGTCTCTCTCTCTCTCACACACACACACACACACCCGCACGTACAAACACATGTGTGTCCTACTGTAGCAGTGGAGCGAGGGGGACCTAATGAGAGGTGGTAATCAGCGAGTCATTAACTCGTCTGCCATGCCGACTTGAGACACGCGGCACACGCAAGCCTCAGACGGACTCACATCCTCCAAAGGACTCCTCTGCTCTCTTCTCCCCTCCCCCTTTCCCGTCTCTTCTCCTCTTCTGCTCTCCCCTCTCTTTTCTCCTCCCTTCCTCTCCTGCTTCTCCCCTGCTCTTCTCTCCCCTCTCTTCTTGCTGCTCTCTTCTCCCTTTTTCTCTTCTTCTGCTCGCCCCTCTCTTCTCCTCTTCTCCTCTTCTCTCTCTTCTCCCCCTTTTCTCTTCTTCTGCTCTCCGCTCTCTTCTCTTCTTCTTGCTGCTCTCTTCTCCCATCCTCTCATGTCTTATCTTCTGCCCCCCTCTTCTCCTCTCTTCTGCCTTCCTCTCTTCTCCTCTTCTGCTCCTGTCTTCTCTCTTCTTCTCCAGCACCCTCTTCTCTCCACCTCCCCCTTTCTTCTATTCCCCATTTTCTTCTCTCTTATCTTTCCCCTCTTTCTCGCCATGTGCATATCTCTCTTCTCCATTTCCTTCATGTCCTCCCAAAGCGTGTTGCGTCTCTTATATTCTCCTATTCTCTCCTCCCATTCACTCCTGAATTCACTCTCCCTTCCATTGCTCTTCCTCTCTTCTCCTCTCCTTTCCTGCACCACAAACTCTTCCTGTCCCTTTCCTCGCCTCTGTCCTTCCAAGGCTCAATCTCTTTCATATTCTCCCCCCCTCTCCTCTCCTCTCCTCTCCTCTCCTCTCCTCTCCTCTCCTCTCCTCTCCTCTCCTCTCCTCTCCTCTCATTCTCCATCACCTCTTTTTCTCTCTTCTCTTCTCTTCTCTTCTCTTCTCTTCTCTTCTCTTCTCTTCTCTTCTCTTCTCTTCTCTTCACTTCTCTTCTCTTCATCTTATGTCTTCCCTTCCTCTGTCCACATGACATCTTCCCAAGGCCCCTCTCTTGCCCTCTCTCTTATAGTTTTTCTCGATTGCTTACACACAATTTTCGGAATCAGTTCTCGAATTCTCAAAACTCTACACACAAATCCCCAAAACTCAGACACAACGGGCAAAACTCCCCACTACTCCTGAAAAATGCATGTCTTATCTTAAAACAATGTACTCTCTTCTAAAAAGGCAATTTTGTTCTCAAATGACACACACAAACAGCCATTTTAATACACTCTTATGTGAACCATTGAACACTAATATGCACAAGGTAAAACTCTATACCCAACATGACACACAGTAGAAACTTATTTTCTTCACTGTTCTACTTTCTAAAGAGGGTATTTTTATGTGGTAAAATACTGAAATATTGCTTTTAGACCCAGAGTACACAGATGTGTGGCAAAAAATATATTTTACATTTTTTCTGACATTCAAAAAAAATGCACTAATTTATTGCAAAATATTGGGTAACCACATGAAAGTGATCTCTTGTATAACATATTTTGGAGTTCTAAAAATAAACAAATGTGTTTTCTCACTGCATCCACTCATGTTTTCATCAATATCACATGCAATGTGTGTCCTTATGGGGTGATGATTTCAGATTGTAAACCGGTATGAAGAGAGTTTGCCCATGTGATGAGGAAGTGAACATAGTATGGCAGTTGATTTTAGTATTTTGAATGACAGTGTGTTCAGTGTGACAACCAGGGATTTTCTTCATGAAAATTGTGTGTAATCCAGAGCATTGTGTGTAGTGGTTTGAAAAGAGTGTGTTTTAAAACTGAAATGTGAGTGTAAAGAAAGAATTGTGCTTAGTGTTCAGTGACATTGGTTAGGGGAGTGATGTTCTGAGAATTGTGTGTGAAGTACCAGAACTTGTGTGGAAGCAATCGAGAAAAACTGTAACAGCCGTGCCGCACCACTTCTTACTGAGCACCGTTACACGCAAGTAATACAATGATTCTTAACAGAATGGTGGCAGTATTTGGTTTGTACACGAGTCGTGTTATCTGCATTCATTCTGATTGTGGCCATGTTCTTGAAATATGCCGGTTGCATGATGCTGTTCCACATGTGTTAACGGAATATTCCGGAACTTGTTTCACAGTAAACCGAATACTGACAGGATTCTATTTCAGTCCGGATGTACCTGCACCACTGACGTGTATAGTATACTATACACGTCAGTGACCTGCACTCTCTGGTTACTTCATGTCTGGGAAGCAAGCAAATAAAGATCCCTTTCACACTATCATGCGTCTCTCGTTTTCTCTCCCATCCCTCCCTAGTTCTCCTTTTTACTCCTTTTCTCTTCATCCTGTTTAATCTCTCTCACACTCCCTCCCTCATTCCCTGTTTGGCAAGCAGATAAAGGATATACAAACTTTCAAGCTTCACCGTCTCTCCAGTCCTCTTCCTCTCTCTGTCTTTTTATTTTCTTTCTCTTGTTCCCTCCTTCTCTGCATCTTTCTGTCTGTGTCTGTCTGTGTTTGTCTTCATAATTAATAGGTGTTCCAGTGACACCATTCAGTAGTTTGTCTGGGGAGGTTTTTTTTCCTTGACTTGAAAGAGATAACTTTTGATGCCTCTGTATAACTCTAATGCTCAGTAGAGACTCTCAATTTTTTGTGGTTTCCTATTGATCGCCAATCTGGCATCCGCAGGGAGTGTGTTTAATGAAGACGAATCGTTTTCAACAGGACTGGCACATTATAAGGACAAACAAGTAAGCAGATCTATTTTCAGCTGGCGTCAAATGATTGGAACAGAGGTTACACTCGGGTTACGTTGCCAGAGTTTATTTTGTCATAGGGATATGGATAGCTTTGTCACTATAAAAGATCTGTTGAAGTGGAATGGCTTGGAATCGCTCGGAAGATAATAATTTGCGCCTTTTTTCCAATGGTGTTTGCGACAGAGGCTTTTACAGATGGTTTGTTAAAATTCAAGCGAATACTATTCATCCTCCAGTAAATGTCAACAAATCCATCTTTCCATAAACCTAAGATAATGTACAATCATCCTTTTCACAAAATGTATATAAATTGAATAATCTTATTGGCTCCTGATTACTCAAATTCTATTGAAGTCTTAACTCTAAACTACAAACTACAGCTGTGCTACATGATGTAGACGTATGCTAATAACGAAAAAGAATAAAATTGAAAGAATAAAATGGTGCCATGTTTCCCAACTATAAAACCTTTTGTCACCCTTCTGTACAGTACACATATTCACTGAATTTCACACTGACGCTGCACGCTGCAATCATTTTTTAACTGTTGGCCTGTGGATCTAGGACATGCCAACGCAATGCACCCACATGTCGCACTGATGTTCAAATTAGTTGCATTTGGCTAATGACATTAAAAACAGCCACTTCCTCTCCTCTGGGATCGACTCGACGTCGCTGACAATAAGGTCATGGTGGCCTAAGGCTGGGCTACACTGCATGCGTTAAATCAAAAACTTATCTGCCATAACAATAAGCTGCACGATCAGGACCACTGACAACTTTGCGCTGAGCACAGGGCAAAGTCATCTGAAAGGGCCCCACACCCAATACATACAATTTAATGATGACCCAATTTGGGAACCCCTCTCTCTCTGGGCCCAGAACAAGTAACCCCTTTGTCCTTCCCCTAACAGCTACCTTGTCCACTACAATCAACAGAACTGGCTACACCAGACATGACAGCGAACATTCTAAAAAATAAAAAAAAGATGAATTTTTGACGCAGCTTGACGTAGCTCTTACTGCAG
>NC_085873.1:26397312-26457312 GCF_034702125.1 Engraulis encrasicolus
CTCTTCCGTTCCACTTCTCTTTCTGTCTCTCTCCCTCCTTGGTTCTTGTTCTCTCCATCTTTCCCTATTTCTGTAGCCTTGTACTTTGCCTTATCTGTTCTACTCCCCTGTTCTCTTTCTCCTTTTCCTCTTGTTCTCTCCTTGTCTTTCTGTCATTCCTGCTCTCTCTCTTTTTTCTGTCTGTCTCTCTCTCCCTCTCTCTTTCTTTCTTGTTCTCTCTATCTTCCCCTATTTCTGTAGCCTTGTACTTTGTCTTATCTGTTCTACTGTCTTACTCTCTTTCTCCTTTCCCTCTTGTTCTCTCCTTGTCTTTCTGTCGCTTATGCTCTCTCTCTCTCCCCCTCTCTCTTTTTTTCTCTCTTCCCCCTTCTCATTCCCCCTCTCCCTCTACCTACTGTATCTTTCATGCTCACCATCCCTTTTCTCTCATTCTCTTCTCGCTCAGTCTATTCCCCCATCTTTTTATATTTTGTTCCCAGTCTCATTTGCTCTCTATCTCTCCCCGCCTGCCTTCTTTCTTTCATCCTGCCTCTCTCCTCTTTCTATCTCTCTAACTCGGTTTCTTTTTTTAAAGTTCTTCACTCTGTTATCATTGCCAAGCAAATCATCCGTGTGATGCAATGTCCACTGGTGTGTTGAACAGCGTTTGTTGCCACACCCCCTCCCCCCACCCCCACACACACACACCACACACACACACACACACACACACACACACACACACACACCCTTCTTTGAATCATGCTGGGCTCGGTCCGAGGAACTGAAGGAAAGCTGTACGCACACACACACACACACACACACACACACACACACACACACACACGCATAGGCACACGCACACACACACGCGCACACACAGTATGGCACGCATGCACACACATGTGCATACACTAAAGTAAGCATAAACACACACACACACACATACTTGCGCACACATGCACACACGCACACATCAGAATGTATACGCACACATACATGCACGCATACACACTTGCACATACATGCACACACACACACACACACACACACACACACACACACACACACACACACACACACACACACACACACACACACACACACACACACACACACACACACACACACACACCAGAATGTACATGCCTATATACATGCACGCGTTCACATACAAGCGTACACACGCACACGCACACGCACACGCACACGCACACGCACACGCACACGCACACGCACACGCACAAACACAAATACACACACACACAAAACACAAACACAAACACAAACACATACAGAAATGTATATAGGGCTTTGGTTATTTTTAGGGGACAGCAGGATTTCCAGGTCAACCCTGCCAGTGACACGTGTCAGTGAAAGGTCTCTGATGACATGAAGCTCCTGTGTGTGTGTGTGTGTGTGTGTGTGTGTGTGTGTGTTTCTGTGTGTGTGTGTGTGTGTGTGTGTGTGTGTGTGTGTGTGTGTGTGTGTGTGTGTGTGTGTGTGTGTGTGTGTGTGTGTGTGTGTGTGTCAGAAGCCTGCGGCTCTCTGCCATTTGTATGCGCCCTTGTGTGTGTGTGTGTGTGTGTGTGTGTGTGTGTGTGTGTGTGTGTGTGTGTGTGTGTGTGTGTGTGTGTGTGTGTGTGTGTGTGTGTGTGTGTGTGTGTGTGTGTTTGTTTTTGCATATGTATATTTCCGTACTGTTTACGTAAGTGCAGCAGGGTGACAGAGGTGAGAACAGTCTCTGTATGACAGAGGATATACAGTGAGTCCAATATGTATTTGATCCCTTGCTGATTTTGTTGGTTTGCCTACTAACAAAGACATGATCAGTCAATAAATGTTATGATAATATGCATTCTAATATGGAGAGACAGAATATCAAAAAGAAAATCCAGAAATTAACTGAAGAGAATATATATTAATTTATTTCCATTTCATCGAGCAAAATAAGTATTTGATCCCCTGCCAACTGATTACAGTTCCGGGCCCACAGACCAGATGGGCACTTCCGATCAACTTGCCATCTGAATTAAAAACACCTGTACATACTAACATGCATAAAAGACACATTGAATCAGCAGAATCAGTCCATAGTATGAGTGAATCAGTCACACTCCAACCTCACCAGCATGGGAAAGACCAAAGAGTGGTCAAATGATATCAGGGACACGATTTTAGACCTGAACAAAGATTAAATGGGCTGCAAAGCCACAAGAAAGAGACTGGGTATTAATGACCCAGCTGTTGATGCATTTCTTCCAAAATGTGAGGAATACAAAATGACTATCCATCAGCCTGTCTGGGGTTCTATACAAGATTTGACCTTTTGTAGGGATTTGATAATCATGAGAACAGAAAGAAATCACCCTAGAGCTATACGGTATGAACTAGGCAATGATATCAAAGCTACTGACCAAAATCACTGAGAAAACTACTGGTAGCACTTAATGCCACAGAGGTTTAAAATCCTGTAGTGCACACATGGTACCTCTACTTCAGAAGGAACCTGTGCAGTCCCACTTGAGGTTTGCCAACGAACATCAGACTGGTTTAGGATATGATAAGGAGGTGCTGTAGTCAGATGAAACCAAAATCAAGATGTTTGGCATTATCACAATTCAATGTGTTTTGAGAAAGAGTACTTCTGTCTATGATCCCAAGAACACCCTCCTCACCATCATGCATGAAAGTGGTATAATTATGGTTTGAGGGTGTGTGTGTGTGGCCAAGGCACAGGACAACTTCACATCGTCAACGAATGGATGGAGGGAGACATGTAATGTGCAATCCTGAGTGCAAACGTCCTTCCCTCCACCACTACACTGAAGGGTGGGCTATTTTTGGATCTCCCAACATGACAATAATACACAACATACAGTAAAGCAACGAAGGAGTGGCTCAATAAGAAGCATATTAAAGTCGTGAAGTGGCCTAGACAGTCTCCAAATATTAACCCTATAGCAATTCTATGGAGAGAACTGAACCTCCCATTCGCCAAGCTACAGCCACAAACTATTAATGTTTTAGAGATAATGTGCAAAGAAAAATGGGCAAAAATATTTTCTACTATATGCACAAACATTGTCATCAACTAAAAGAAGCATCTGACCTCAGTGCTAGACAACTTGGGCTTTGCCACAAAGCACTTTATCTTCTTTAGCTAGAGGGGTCAAATACTTATTTGCCTAAATTAAATACAAATAAATTAAAATATATTATTTTAAGTTATTTTCTGGAATTTATTTTTGATATTCTGTCTCTCCATGTTTGAATACATATTATCATAAATTTATAGACTGATCATGTCTTTATTAGTGGGCAGACCGGCAAAATCAGAAAGGGATCAAATACATATTGGACTCACTGTATACAGTACTGTAAGATAAATAACATGAATGAATGTTGGAAATAGAATGATTTCCAGATGTTACCAAAATAATGCTGACACACAGACAGTTTTGTAGTGTTAATTGAGACTATGAGACAAGATGTTAAGACTTTTAACACACAACTCACCTCTTACAATAAAGAGTTGAGTTTACATGAATGGCCAAATGTTCAGAGTGTATTTGGTCCTCTAGGTGTTGAATTAACACAACACTTTTTAGGCTCCTGTGCATCAACACTTATCCCCCTGTCAATCCCCATCCCTTCCTTCCATCACCACCCAAAATAGGGAGGAGGGGTGTTGATAAAAGAAAACCTCAAAACTCAAATAGTTCTCTACGGTACATGGTTCTGGTGTGCCTTTTAAAAATTCTCTTTCAGTGGGATTGTTCAAAACTCCAGGAGCCTTGGATCTCCGCTGCTGGTATCTTCAAACAGGTTTGCAACACCTGCGTGGTGGCCTCATCCCATTGGCTCACTGCCATGAGCTGAAGCGTTCTGATAGGTTAACGGATACCTTTTTTCCATTAGTCCTGTCTCTTGTTTTTTAAGCTGATGGGGACACAAGATGAGTTTCCGTTTTGCTGTAGTGTACAGAGAGACAAAATGTGTGTGTGTGTGTGTGTGTGTGTGTGTGTGTGTGTGTGTGTGTGTGTGTGTGTGTGTGTGTGTGTGTGTGTGTGTGTGTGTGTGTGTGTGTGTGTGTGTGTATGTGTGTCTACATGTGCACATACACAGCATGTTTCTGCATAGGAAACTGAACACTTCATCGTATACTGTTTCAAAGAAATATTCACATTGGGTTTAGTTTGAACCAGGTTTATTTTCTCTGGAATAGTAGCGTGTATTCTCATTTTTACATGCGTAATCATATTTTGATTTACAGAGGAAAGAGCAGGAAGCCACTGAAGGTGCTGTGTCTAGTACCACCGCCATGCATATGAGAACCTTTAGCAAGCCTTATGTTGACTACATCTCCCACCTCCAGCTGTAGAGTGAGACCACCAGACAGGTACAAGTGTCCCTGAGAATCAGTATCTGACAATGCAATCACACGCTGTCCATTTTTGATCAGTCTTATTTCCATCCAGCGAGAATAAGAGAAGTCCATTAGAGTGTATCTGAAGTCGTAGGCCCCCCTGACCGGAGCTGTGAAGAAGCCTGTTATACCGCTGTAGGCTTGCCCAACGTTTGAGGATGTCAGAGAAGACCAGGTTTAAATCCGCGTTGCCTGCCTGCACAGGGCTGCTTGGTGCTGCTGAAAATGACACTTTGGGTGTCTCTGTAATCTTCCTGTCCAGGTTCTCCACCTCGTCCTCAGTGGCAGCCAGGCTGGACTTAAATTCTGTCAGCTCTGCTGCTTGTGCTGCATTGTCCGTCTTCAGCTTCTGTATTTCAGCATCACTACCGAACAGCCTTGATTCAGCATCAGTAAGTCGGGTTGCCATAGTGGTCAGTTCTGCCGCTTGGGCTGCATTCACACTCTCCAGAGACGTCACCTTATTCTCACTGGTCACCAGTCTCTCCTTGATGACTGCATTTTCAGCCTCCATCTTCTTCAGCTCCTCTTGAGTGTATTTAAGAATGAGTCTTTGCTCCATCACCATGTCTCGGAGTTCCTTCAACTCGGAATAGATGTCCAATTGGGCGGAGACTTCAGCAGCAGCAGCAGCATCGCCAGCAACCCTTTTGGTCTGGGCCTCTGACTCTGTCTGAACTTCAGTCTGGGTGCTCCGAGTCTTAGCTCCACACATGGAGGAGAGCAGGACCAGCAGTGTGATGGCAGCCCTCATCCTAACATCACTGCACTCTCTATCACGCACAGTAGGAGTATTAAGGGCTCTGCATACTTCACGTGCGCATTTTGTCGCGTGTGGCGCGAGAACCATTAATGACGTCATCACTTGCGACTATTCATACTTCAGAAGGCTTTCGCTCGCATTGTCGGAAGTGCCCTCTGCTGTTCATGAGAGAAACGGCAGTATCTTTCGCAACTCGCAGCGTGAGTTCTACGGATGTATAAAATAGAAAGCCAAACACGGCTGCTGTAGGGCTACTGAACGTCTGACTTGTGACTTACCACATTGAAACATATATTTTTTGTTGTAGCCTACATTGCCAGATCATTCCAATGTGAGAGCATTGTTCTGGCGGCAGAATTTATAAATAGATCGCCGAACACAACGTGCTTCTGAACAAAGTAAACAATTGTTTCACTGAACAACATTTAAGAGAGAAGATAAAATAACCCTCTAGGACATTTTATTATCCTCAAAATGATGCATGATCCATTCTGTAGTAGCCTACAGTAGTTGTAGCCTCTCTTCGCAACTCCTGCTTTGTCTGCCTACCTGTATGGTCGCTGGTGGCGCACGACAAGTTACAAAATATCTGGGGTGCACATCGTCGCGCCACGGCAGCTCACGACACGGCGTGTGACGTCATTTTGGGTCACGTGACGGCGCGAGTGAGGTCGCGAGTGAGGTCGCGAGTGAAGTATGAAGGAGGGTAGCGCCAGTCACGACAAGTATGAATCCCCCTTTAGGAGTTGCAATAGCAGTAGCAGCAGCACCAGCAGGAGGTTTGAAAGTTGGAGAAATGTGTCAGTCCTTCACTTGAAACACCTTTTTTTATATATGCATCCATGACTCACTCTGCCATCCCCATTGGCTGCAATAAAAGTAATGGCCACTGCTGTTTGTAGGACATGCTGTGTCTGATATGGTGACAGTGTTGAGTGATACCCATCATGATAGAGATATGATGGCGGCCACAATTCTTTCCATTTTACTAAAGTTGCCTGTTGAAGGGTTTGGACTTGGATATGCCTGCTCCACAGCACATTTCGTGCACAAACACGTTGCATTGTGTATTTAATGCAGGGCTTTGAACCGTTATTTTTTTCCAAACGTTCCGTTCCGAACAGAAACGGAATTATAACGTTTCCGGTTATGAGTTCCTCCAATAAATTGACGTTCCCGAACCGGTTAGAACAAAAAAATATTGTTCCCGGAACGGTTAATTTCGTTCCTGTCAGCTGATTATTCCCCATAGGCCTAACTGACGTTAATTAACCAAGAAAGACGGAAGTGCAAATGAGTCAGCCTACTTCCAAACTGTTAATTCAAGCGGATGAAAAGAATATCCTCCAGAATTTTGTCATTTGGGACGACCTAAACCTCAATGATGAAAATGCGCGCTCCACGCTGACTTGGGTCACGGGGAGCGCTATGATAGACATTATGAGTTTGTGCATATTTGAAGCGGCCATGGATGCCCAATAACGTTGAACATTCTTGGTGCGCTTTACACGCACTTCTCTGCAATATCTTACAATTATGCAATGGAAACTCTGCCCTTTTGTATGACAGTGGTTTCTCTTATTTAAGATGTGGAGTGGAGACTTTGTAATCCACAGCTCTCTCTCCATTCAGTCAGAGAATGTCTGATGTCACACAGGACGTGAACCACAGCCGTCATGGTAACGTGCACAGGAAAATAATTACTTTTTTTTTAGTTTGAGGAACGGTATTAACCGGTATTAACCGGTTACCATTACTTTTAAATAAGTGTTTCCGTTCCAGAACATAAAAAATAATATCGTTTCCGGTTTCGTTTCTGTTCCCTGTAAAATACAAAAAGTTTCTGGTTTTCGTTTTCGTTCCTTGAACCGGTTCAAAGCCCTGATTTAATGTGAATTTTGTGTGCGGTATATATGACAAAAGATTCGCAGGCACATGCATACGGTGCAATATTGACATGATCGCGAAGGGCGAACTTACAAACTTCCATGTTGAGGCCACAGTAGTGTCAAACAATGGTGGAAAATATTAAAGGGGAACTCCACTTTTTTGAACATTAAGGCCATTTTCTGAGTGGTCTGCAATGTTTTAGAGTCCCCCTCACCGTTTATTTCATGTTTGCTGCAGTCTCTGTTATTTGGCTGATATGGATTTTATCTCAACCAGCTTTAGAGTGGCCGTCTATGGGCACCTGCAACTCTGTCCTTAAAATCACCTTAAACATTTGTTTTCGAAAGTTCACTAGCAGTCCCTAACAAGTTTCAAGGCAAAATATGTCTGTTATGTTTGGGTCAGGGTCATGATAAATAAACACGTGTGTGTGTGTGTGTGTGTGTGTGTGTGTGTGTGTGTGTGTGTGTGTGTGTGTGTGTGTGTGTGTGTGTGTGTGTGTGTGTGTGTGTGTGTGTGTGTGTGTGTTTGTGTGTGTGTGTGTTGCACCAATATACCTTTGTGAGGCCACTGCTATTGGAGCACACCAACAAGATGGGGACCTTGTTCCATGTGGGGCCCAAATCCTGGATCCCACATGTTTTGTTTTGTTGTTATTGGTAAAAGTAAAAGAGTTTCCTTACATTTCCTTGCTGACAGGTCAAGGCTAGGGATTGTTTTGATTTAGTCACAGTTAAGCGTTATTTAGCTATTGTTAGGGAAGTTGAATTGACAATAAAACCGACTTGACTTGATTTAGCTATTGTTAGGGTTAATAATACGAATGGAAGTCATTGTGAGGTTGAAGTTAGAATGGAAGAGGGGGAGAGGGAGAGGAAGTACAATACACAGCGAGGGCATGAGAGAGAGGTAGAGAAAAAAGAGGGAATGAGAGAATGAGAGCGAGAAGTGAGATGGAAAGGGGGCTTATTGGTTGAGTGGCTGGCAGTGCGCGGGAGCGGGATCCCTGTTGTGATGATGCCGTAATGGGGAGCCAGCTGTCTGGGGAGTTTTCGTGTGTGTGTGTGTGTGTGTGTGTGTGTGTGTGTGTGTGTGTGTGTGTGTGTGTGTGTGTGTGTGTGTGTGTGTGTGTGTGTGTGTGTGTGTGTGTGTGTGTGTGTGCGTGCGTGTGCGTGTGGAGATGAGCCAAGAGAGTGCCAAGTCAAGAGCTGCTTTCATTCTGAAACACCACACACACACACACACACACACACACACACACACACACACACACACACACACACACACACACACACACACACACACACACACACACACACACACACACACACACACACACACACACACACACACACACACACACACACACACACACACACGTACACATGCACACACACAACTCTCTCTCTTCCCCCCTCCTCTCTCTCTCTCTCTCTCTCTCTCTCTCAGTCTTTCCTTCCCACTCACTGTCGCCCTGTCTTCTCCCTCGTTTTGTTTTGCCCTCTATTCCAGTCACTGCACTGAAAGCAGCGACAGTGTTAGGGAATGAGAGAGAGAGAGAGAGAGAGCGAGAGAGCGAGAGAAAGAGAGAGAGAGAAGGAGGAGGGCAGAATGAGCGAAGGTATGCGTCTCAGCACGGAGCACATCTTTGCACATATTTTTGGGCGATTATAAATTTAGCTTTTTCCTCTGGCAGGCAGCAAGGCCTGTTGACAAGCCTTTGCTGTTTGTTTAAACTTGCGTAACACCGTAAATGAGCCACTTTCCCATACACACAAACGTGTGTGTGTGTGTGTGTGTGTGTGTGTGTGTGTGTGTGTGTGTGTGTGTGTGTGTGTGTGTGTGTGTGTGTGTGTGTGCGTGCGTGTTTGTCTGTGCTTGTGTGCGTGTGTGTGTGTGTGTGATCTGTAAATTAGTTACTTTCGCTCAAAGGCTTCCCTGCCGCCCGGCAGATCATTGGCTGGATTGGAGACACACACACACACACACACACAGCCAACCTTAATATCTTTGTGGGTCCCTTGTGGGGCCCTTCCTATCTTTGTGGGGCCACTCCATTCATATTGACGCTACCAATAGCCAAATAATGCTTTTACCAGTAACAACAAAACTACCCCAGCAAAAGGGGTCAAAATATGTAGGGTCCAGGATTTGGGCCCCACATTGAGCGAGGGCCCCAGTATGTACGTGTGCTCCAATAGCAGTGGCCTCACAAAGGTAGATTGTAGTAGGTAGATTGTAGGTAGTACACACACACACACACACACACACAGAAACACACACTCACAGAAACACACACACACACGCACGCACGCACAAACACACACACACACACACACGCACACAGCCTACACAGCCTTCTGGGAGGTATCGTGCAAGCTGTCATTGTCCGACACTGTAAGGGGAGGCTCGAGGGAAAGAAGCAGTGGAGTGTGAGTGTGTGTGTGTGTGTGTGTGTGTGTGTGTGTGTGTGTGTGTGTGTGTGTGTGTGTGTGTGTGTGTGTGTGTGTGTGTGTCTGGGGGCGAATCTCAGTGCTAACCACACAACAAACATAAACCATTACTGAAGGGGTTGTGGTGGTGGTGGTGGACACTATGCAAGACCTGTGCTCTCCTCAGAATGATGCCTTTTTAAAATGCAGCATCTCTCTTCTCTTTCTTCTCTTCTCTTCTCTTCTCTTCTCTTCTCTTCTCTTCTCTTCTCTTCTCTTCTCTTCTCTTCTCTTCTCTTCTCTTCTCTTCACATGGTCCTCGTCCCTTCTTCTTTTTCATTTCAGCATCTGTCTCTCTCTCTCTCGCTTCTTCAGTCTTTTCTTTCTTTTTCAATTGTTATCATTCTTTTCCCAATACACACTCTCTCTCTCTCTCTCTCTCTCTCTCTCTCTCTCTCTCTCTCTCTTTCTCCCCCCTCTCTCTCTCTCGCTCTCTCTCTCTCCCCCCCTCCTCCCATCTCCCTTTCTCTCTCCCTTATCTCTCTCTGTTTTTGTGTTTTTTTTTCTCTTTCTCTTTCCCCCATACCATCTTCGCCTTCCCTTCTCTCTGTCCTAGGGGACACCAAGGACCCTTTTCGCGCTGTCACGTCTTACATAAGTCCTGAGCTGTTTTCCCCCAAACATGTCAGCAGTGGAGGAGAGGCACAGATAGTGTAGCGGGGCCAGAGCTTGGCTGCAGGCGGTACCATATGGTGCGCATTCGCTCTCTCATCTCTCTCTCTCTCTCTCTCTCTCTCTCTCTCTCTCCCCCTCTCTCTCTCCCTGCATGGCACTCTCTCTCCCCCTCTCTGTCTCTCTCTCTGCATCTCTCTCTCTCTCTATCTCTCCGTGGCACTCTCTCTCCCCCTCTCTGTTCCCACTCTCTTTCTCTCTCTCTTTCTTCCCAGATTCCCTGCTATCTGTCACTCTCATGGTGCGCCCTCCCTCTCCCCCTCATTTGTCTCTCTCTCTAACTCTCTCTCTCCCCCTCACTCTATGGTGCACCTTCCCTCTCTCTCTCTGTCTCTCGTCTCTCTCCCCCAACAGCATCCTCTCGCCCTTCTCTCTCCCTCTCTCTATCAATTGTTTCTGCTCTTTCTCTTTCTATCTTTCTTAATGTATGATCTTGCCCCCCTCAACACACACACACACACACACACACACACACACACACACTCAACACACACACACACACACACACACACACACACACACACACACACACACACACACACACACACACACACACACACACACACACACACACACTTTGTGGGCACAGTGTGACACTAAAGGCCTCCAGTAGCCAGCTTCTCTTTCTACCCCTCTCTCTTGTTCTACATCGCTCCTGCACTCTCAAACAACCATTCCTGCTCTCCTTTCTTTTTCTACTGTATCTTTTCCCCTTCCCCCTCTCTCTTGCTCATCCCTTCTGGACACAGTACACAGTACAGTATGGCCCTTGAGCACCCAAGAATCCACTGTCCATTATCTACCCTTGTCAGTCTCTCTCTCTCTCTGCTTCTGTCCCTCTTTCGTAGTATCCTCCTGCTCTTTCTCTTTCTATGATTCTTGCCCTTGCCCACCCTCCTGGGCACAGTATGACCCTTGAGCCCACCTCAGAATGCAGAATCGATTCTCCCTGTTTGTTCCTCTTGCCCTCTTGCTCCATCTACTTTCTACCTCTTGCATGTTCTATTGTCTTTGTTGGACACTGAGCAAAGCCTCGTCTCTCTCTTTCTCTCTCTCTCTCTCATTCTCTCTCTCTCTCTCTCTCTCTCTCTCTCTCTCTCTCTCTCTCTCTCTCTAACCTTCCTACTCTGGGCACAGCTTGGCCCTTCAACTTCAAGTCAAGTAGGTTTTCTTGTCAATTTCTTTACATGCACTGGTCATATAAAGAATTGAAATTACATTTCTTACTTTCCCACGCAGACAGACATAGACTCTAGACTGTAGGTGTGGACATAGTCAATTAGACATAGACAGTATACATACATTACACCTAGAGTACCTATACAATACCCATACAGAATAAAGTGCAAGACTGGTCAACAGCAGACATCAGAACATATATTAAAAAGAGGTAGTGTTGTGCATTCTTCCATCTTTCCAACTTCCTTTCTTCTCTCCAGCCCACCCTCCAGCCTCCACCAGAATTCCACCTCAGTCATCCTCTTCATCCCCCCCCTCCCCCAAAAAAAGAACACTTTACTAGCCTCCAACAAACACAATCAATATTGAAGGGGCTGTGGTGGTGGTGGCTCAGCTTCTCTCTCTCTCTCTCTCTCTCTCTCTCTCTCTCTCTCTCTCTCTCTCTCTCTCTCTCTCTCTCTCTCTCTCTCTCTCTCTCTCTCTCTCTCTCACCCTTTCTCCTGCTCTCACCCTCTAATTCTTTCTATCTCTTTCTCATTCTTTAATATCTCTCTCTCTCTCTCTCCCTTCCTACCTTGGGCACAACTTGGCCCTGCAGCCCCCATCCTCCAGCTGACACCCCCCCCCCCCCCCCACCCCACTCCAAGAATACTGTACTACCTCCAGCCTCCACTCCATCCATCCCCCTTGTTATGTCTGTCCCTCCCGATGAGCGATGAGGGCTGATGCTCATGCATCCGTCTGACAGCCCCAGCCAGACAGGGCTCCTTAAAACCCGCCACCCTGACAGGCCGTCAGCGCAAGCCACTTCTCGCAGGATAACACAGCACCCACGGCGCCCGGTGTGACTATGGGGACGCCGGTGTGTATGTGTGAGTCGAGGGAATAGCAGCAGGAAGAGAGGAGGAGGAGGAGGAGGAGGAGAAGTAGAGGAGTATGGGAGAGGAGAATGAGGAGGAGGAGGAGGAAGAGAAGGTTTAGAGTAGGATGGAAGAGATGGTGGAAGAGGAGGTTGAGGAAGAGGATAAGGAAGAGAAGATTAGAAGCAGAAAGAGGTGGAGGATGAAAGGAGGAAGAGGAGGAGGAGAAGTAGAGGAGGATGGGAGAGGAGAATGAGGAGGAGGAAGGGGAAGGGGTAGAGTAGGATGGAAGAGATGGTGAGAGGAGGATGAGGAAGAGGAAATTGAGAAGAAGATGAGAAGCAGAAAGAGGAGGCGGAGGAGGAGGAAAGGAAATGGGGGGGTAGAGGAGAAAGAGGAGGGATTGGAGGAGAAGAGAGGGAGTAAAATGAGGAGAAGGAAAAAAGAGATGGAGGGAGAGGAGGAAGACGATAAGGATGAAAATGAAAGAGATGGTGGAAGAGAGGGATGCAATAGAGGAAGAGGAGTAGAAGAAGAGACCCAGAAAAAAATGGGAGGAGGGGGAGAGGAAGAGAGGAAGTGGAGGAGGATGAGTAGGATTTGGAGGAGAGCAGATGGAGAGAGAAAGAAGATAAGGAGAGGAGGCAGAAAAGAGATAGAGTGAAGAGGAGAAGATGAAGATGAGGATGGAAAACATGGCGGAAGAGGAGCACGTAGAAGAGGATGAGGAAGAGGAGTAGTAGGTGGGAGGCCTTTGTTACGGTGGTGTAAGTAGGCGTTTGTAAAGTACCCAGCGCATGACAGATCAATTGCCTGTAAAGCACTGCCTGAACGCCCACATGAACAGATGGATATAAACAGAGAGAGAGAGAGAGAGAGAGAGAGAGAGAGAGAGAGAGAGAGAGAGAGAGAGAGAGAGAGAGAGAGAGAGAGAGAGAGAGAAAGAAAAGGGCATAGTAAGTGAGGGATACTGAAGGGTTGGGAGTTGGGACCACACAATTATTTCAGGGTTGATATTGAATAGAAAGTGAAACACCATCTTACAGAATGGTGGAGTAGAGGATTGAACTGTATAGAGATGAATATTGGCGCTATTGATGGTTAGAACGTACAAACAGAATTATGTAGTACGTTATCGACCAAATGTAGGGCATGAATAAGGCTTAACCGCGTAGCAGAGTAACTCCGTGTGAGTGAGAATCCATGGCTCTCTGCCCAGCTTGATGGATTGAATGGCTGAAGGAAAGTGAGCTGACGTGGGTTAGTTAGTTAGCGAGGATGGAGTGGTGTGGTGTGTGGAGGGAGTGAGAGACACAAACAACACCGTTGCCAATGTGATGGATTGGGAAGGGAAGCGAAGTAGATGGAGTGGAGAGTTGATTTTTGCGAGTGTGAAGGAGAGGGAAAGGAAAATAAAGAGAGGGAAACACCAGGGTTTACAGCAGGGGTGTCAAACTCATTTTGGTCCGGGGGCCGCATACAACCCATGTGGACCTCAAGCGGGCCGCATTAGTAACATCATCGCAAAAAAAAAAAAAAACGTAACGCAGATGATTAGTGTTCAGTACTATCACATTTTAAGTGTGTTGAATATGTAGAAAGCAATGCAATACTGATAATCCTATGCAAAATTTCCTTGACTTCATTCATTCATTGGCAACCGTCAATTAATTAAATATGGGACAGTTCATTTTGGCAGGGGGTCTGGGGGTTTCCCCCCAGAAAATTTTGTATTTCTTATATGTAATTTCCTGCATTTTCACGCATTCTAACATCCCGTTTCCAGTTTGAGCTTAATAGGAACCAATACAAATCCTATTATATTTATTATTTAATTACAACCAATACCAATACAATACGAATAAGAAGTATTAACATTTTATCTCTATATATGAGGTCTATAATATATGAGCTTTATGAAATGCCTGTTACAGTACAAATTCACTATTTATAATAGAAGTGTGATGTGCACTTTACTACATATATACAGTGTAACAGAGGGACCATTGGGTTAATGTCATGCAGGTTTCGATTTGCCCCGAGGGCCGTAATTGCGCATTTCGGTTATTTCATTTAAAAAAAAAAAAAAAAAAAAAAAAAAAATTTTTTTTTTTTTTTTTTTTTACATCCGGGCCGGATGGAACCCTCCCGCGGGCCGGATGCGGCCCGCGGGCCGTATGTTTGACACCCCTGGTTTACAGGTTGACGGATCGGAGGAGGAAGACGGCGGGAAAGAATGTGAAGAGAAGGGCAAAATGTCCCGAGGAGATTGAGTGGGTTAGCTTGTTTATAAAGCCTGGGTGTCAATGGAGAGAATAGTCCTCAAATATCTTGAGCCAATAATGTCAATATGAATTCAAATATGAATGCTAACAGGCTCCTGCTGCCAATACTTCTACTTCTGCTACTACTAACTCCACCACCACCACCACCACCACTTCTACTACTACTACTATTACTACTACTAATTACTACTAACACCACCACCACTACCACTTCGACTACTATTACTACTATGATATTGATTAAGATTATTTCAAATCAGTAATCAGTAACTCAGCATTTGGAGTTTCCTAGTGAATGCAGTGAAACCAGTTTGTCCACACCAGTTTGTTCAACCATCACTAGTTTTTCCAACCGGTTTGTCCTCCAGAAAAATGTAAGAAACATACATAAACAAAAAAGATGCAGAGGATAATAATGACAGGAAATTGTTTTGACTGAGAAATGTTAAGTGAAGAGAGAACTACATAGAAAAAGACGTGGAAGAAACTACAACAATGCACAGAAGAGAATGAAAAAAAAAATCCAAAAGGACCAACTTTGCACCACTGACACCAACAACACTGGGTGTTTCGAAACATGATGTCTAAGCTAGACGGCTCAAAACTCAGACAGGAAAGTATTTTGACTGAGATACATGAACTGAGAAATATAGGGCAATAGTAACAGAGGAAAACAGAAACAGAAGGGGAAAAAAAGAAAAGTTTGGAATGACTTTGCACCAATGACACCAATAACACAGTGTAACACCAAATGTCCACAGAGAATTTCTAAGCATGAGGTCTACGGTAGACAGTCACAGGCCAAAACCGAAACAAAAAGACAGAGGATAAGGGCAGAAAGCGTGTTGACATGCTAAAAAAACATGTACAGAGCAAAAGTAACGGAAAGAAAACACAACTATAGACAGAAAAACATACCAAAAAACAAAAATCAAAACAAAACAAAAGCAATCCAAAATCTGAAGCGACCTTGCAGACACCACTGACACCAAACAATACTGAGTGTCTGAGAATTTCAAAACATGCTGTTCCGTAGGTGTAACGTGAACGGTGTTATACTGTACGTACCTCACCTGTTCAAAGATCCCTCATGAGGCCTGTCTGAACACAGCACAGCACAGCAACCATCCTGAAGCACTCTCAATAATTCATTCCTCCACTTTCCTTTGTTATAGCTACTGCTCATGTAGTGGAATCTATTATTTCTGGTAGGATAAACCTGTTTTTCCACCCCTACATCATTTATTTCCTTGACATCAAAGGGGCACAGAGGCCTTAGGGTGCCCACTTTCACAGGTGAAAGATCTCCTTCCAGTGGTACAGTTCAGCTCCCACAAATACTATATGGTTGCCATGCGTTGCGAGGTAACACAAGGTAATTATTTAAAAGCGCACATCCATCGGCTAAAAAGAAAGAAGAAGAGGAAGGGTAAAAAGAAAACGGCTATTTTAAGTTGATGTGTGATTCTTACCATGCTTAATAATTTAACGCATCACTGCAACCGGATTGCAATCAGACACAGCAACGCTACGCACTCTCCTCTTCTCTCCTCTCCTCTCCTCTCCTCTTATTGTAAAGTGACGGCATACACTCGCTCTCCACTCTCTTGTGACTGATCGCTCAGCATAATTACAAGTCATTGAACGCAGATACAGCCTCTCTCATAGGATCGGTTGACTCACACCATTAATGGAACATCAGAGGCCATGTGGATCTGCTCTGCGCTGTACGTCAGCTCGGCAGGCTGTCAGAATAGTATAGCATATCGGTGAGGGAATGTGAGAGAGAGAGAGAGAGAGAGAGAGAGAGAGAGAGAGAGAGAGAGAGAGACACTGCATTATTATTAAGATTGAACGCAGATACAGAAAGAGAGAGAGAGAGAGAGAGAGAGAGAGAGAGAGAGAGAGAGAGAGAGAGAGAGAGAGAGAGAGAGAGAGAGAGAGAGAGAGAGAGAGAGAGAGAGAGAAATCAGGCACTGGGTTTAAGTTTAATGACTGCAGTCTACAGTATATGGACCGCTGGATGGGTTGCACAAATAGCTCCTTTTGCCAACTCATTTTCACTCCATTTCCTGGGACCTATAATTGCTTGGGGAGGTGCAGGGTCATGGCAGGGCAATTATTTTCAGGTCTATTTAATGTACGTTAGGCTATATATCGACAAGCATACATCAATATATACAGTATGTGACATTAGTGGTGGAATGGGCTCGAACAGTGGATTTGAACCGGTATTCTGTCAACATTGTCTGCTTTGTTTTTGAGCTACCTTTAACACAGCCTAAACCAGTGGTTCCCAAACTTTTTCTGCTGGGACCAATTTCTGGACCCAACCTCAACCAACCAACAACCCATTTCCAAAGTTAATGCATTTATTGACGTAGAAATGAATCCAGCAACTAACCAATTTATCCAATTGTTATATCATATTAAAGCATAATAGCCTATTCAAGGTTTTATCACTTCTCTCCGCAACCGCTAGTCAGTGTTGCCAGATTGGGCGGGTGCCCGACCAATTGGGCTACTTGGGATGAGCGTCTGCGGGTAAAAAACTGAAAAAATTGCCATTTGCCATTGTTTTCAGCCGTTTTGGGCCCATAGAAGTCAGTGTAATTTGGAGAATTTGGGCGGAATTTAGCACATTTTGACGTTTTTTGAGAAGCTTTTGGGCGGGATTTGGTCAGACACATCTGGCAACACTGCCCCTAGTTTGGGAACCACTGTCCTGGCTCTCTGACCACTACATCAGAGAGCCAGGCCAGAGATTTTTTCTAAAGGAAAGCATAGCAACAGTATCTCTGGCCAGGCTCATTGGCATGACAGTCAGAGCACAACCACAACCGTAGTGATGGTCACTCCATCACATGATCATTGGCGAAATAAAGCCCTACACAGATGCAAGAACTTCCATCAGACTCCCACCAGTTCATCCCACACCAGGCTATGGCAGGCAGACGCTTGGGGCCCCCCAGCTTCTAGATGGTGAAAAACACCTCCACTTTAAACTATAATAGCAGTGATTTGTTTTCAATGTCCATTCTTTAGGGTTTTTGCTTGGGGCGTCCACTGACACTAGAATCGCCTCTGCCCACAGCTCAGGCCATCCTTTTCCTCCACACTATCCTTTTTGTAGAGATGGATAGAGATGGAGACATTAAGCGAATAACTCTGGATTACTCATGGGGCAGCCGTTGTCAAGTGGTCAAGGACATGGGCTTTAGACCAGAGGGTTGCAGGTTCAAACCTCCCTCCACTTCCTGTCTCACTGCATAGCGGAGGTGACCGGCAAGGCACCTAACACCTTCCTGCTCCAGGGATTGTAACCAATACCCTGTAAGTCTCTATGGATAAAAGCTTAAGTTACTGTAAGTGTAATGTTATGTAACATAATATATAATAAAATGGAGATGTTAAGGGAATAACTCTGGATTCTCATAGGACCAGCTGCTGCATAGAGAAGGGAAATACAGTACGTATGGTAGATCTCCCTGCCTGGCTAAAGGGGTTCACCACAAGTTTGGAGAGAGGGGGGGGGGGGGTCCACAGCAGTGGCTTCATGTTCTGAGTTTGTGTTTAAAAAAAAGTAGAGAAAAAGAAGCGCGCACATATTCTCCACACTTGACCTAATTTTCAGCTCCACACAAGAGAAAAAAAAGAAAGGAAAAAAAAACTTGCTGGCTGAGATTGTGAATTCTGTTTGTTGTCATGGGTACAGCCGTTACACAATGTGCCGCCGGGTTTTTTGTCGGGCCATCTAAAAATTACACACAGACTTGCCAGCTAGGCTATAGCTTATGTACCATGATCAATAACTAACATGTGCTGGAACGAGCAAATTAACTTAATCTTCAGTGGCATTGTATTCAGCCATGAGAGAGTCTAAGTAATTAATTAATTAGAAATGAAGAAGCTTATTATCAAAGCAAAGCAAGTTAAGAAGAAAAAAAAAGAAAGGAGCGTCCCCCCCTGGAGGAGTGAAAAAGTCTGTTAGCATGATAAGCCTATAATCTCTTAATAATAACACACAGTGTTATACAAAGCTCTGGAGAACTTCCGCTTAATAGGCCAAGCCGCAATGTGATGACAGAAGATGATGCATGTGGGAGCAGTGGGGAAAAAATAAGTAGAAAAAGAAAAAGAAAAAAAGAAAGAAAATTGCTAATGACTTGACCTTTCGCGGCACACGTGTCAGTGTCTGTGATAATGCAAACCATAAGATAACGAAGCGTAACAAGCATTGCCTGTATGAGAGCCTATAAGAGCTGTGCAATTGCCTGAACTAATAAAAAAGAGACTCATATCTCCCTAATACATAAAAAATGTGTAGCCCTTCAAACACAAAATATGCGGTATATACAGTATATAATAACAAAAGATGAATAAGAAGTGTATTATTCCTGCTCAAAGGATTTAACTAGGCCTACATTTAAATGTAGCCAGCCACGACTCTGCGATGGAAAGTGGACTCCAAATGAACGCCTCCTACAGTATCTACTGTGTGCTTCACCACAAATGACCATTCTCTGAGTCCATTGCCGGGGAATATTTAGCAGATTTATTTTGTGCCCCGCAGTGGCAGAGGTAGGCGAGCGGCAGGGATCGTTTAAGGTCAGGTGGTGGTGTGGGAGCACAAAGCGGCCTGGGAAATGCCATTAGTTCTGGGCCTGAGATCAGGGCACGGATGGCACTGGTGAGGTGGGGTAGGAGTGCTTAACCCATTGATGCCTTAAGCACCTGCAAAAAACGCCTGCTGAATGCCTAAGCCATTGTTGGGAAAGTTGCCCTCAGCCTATAAAAACCTAAATATCTCAGCCTCTGATGCACATAAAAACATGAAATACAGTAAGTTACATTTAAACCCTAAAACCCTCATCTTACATTAGAATGTGTTCTCAAGAGCCTGAATACAGCGTATATGTGTCTCCAGGCACCAAAGGTCAAACAACATATACGAGTCATCAGGCTCATCAGGCCCACCGACAGGAGGGGGCAAATGGGTCAGCTACCTCCAAGCGGTAAGGTGGAGTGAGGTGAGGTAAGGCCCATTTTTTTTGGGGGGGGGGGGGGGTCTTTTCCGACTTTTTTTGATAGGACAGTGTGAGAGGTGGACAGGAAGCTAATTTGGGAGAGAGACGGGGAGGGGTCGGCAAAGGACTCAGGCTGGGAATCGAACCCGGGTCAGCCGCATGGCAGGCGAGTGCCCTACCGGTTGGCCACGGCAGGGCCAGGCCCATTCATACTTTAATGTTAGTTCGGTCAACTACATGCATATTTCTTTTCATACTTTCTAACCATCAGCACTTCCATCTGTCTGCCTTTGACTCTTTGGTGCTTTTTCCAATTGTTTTCATTCCGTTTCAACGGCAAATTAAGATCCTCGATTTCTTGGCCAATTAGAGTAGAGCATTTATTAATCCTGAGGGGAAATTAAGGTGTCCAGTCACATACATATAGTACATACAGTAAATAGCCTACAGAGAACAAAAGACATTACACACGTCATTACACAAATATTTACCATAATAGCTCACTCTTCCATACATACATTCAGCCAAAGGCATCTCTCTCTCTCTCTCTCTCTCTCTCTCTCTCTCTCTCTCTCTCTCTCTCTCTCGCTCTCTCTTTCACACACACACACACACACACACACACACACACACACACACACACACACACACACACACACACACACACACACACACACACACACACACACACACACACACACACACACACACACACAATAAATAGTTCATTTTCAGCTAAGGGTCATGGCCTTTTCAGAGCTGGGGGGGGGGGGGAAGTACTACTGGGCAAAACCAGTACAGTTTGCAGTCATACTGGTAATGTCCATCCACCACAGGCTACAGTCATACTGGTTTTATTCATCCACCATACATAGCTGTAGCAAAATCCTGCCTCGATACACAAGGAGACAGACCCCCAACAGACACAAATTCTCTCTCTCGTCTTAAGAGATTAAAATTGTTTGCCCTAAAATTACCCATCCACTCTAAATGTTTCTGAAATTCTCCATGTCCAGGCCTTGCATCATGTGCAGGGTGTTCTCAGACCTCCACAGTGAGTAAATGTTTGAGGAACAGGGAGAGCAGGGATGAAGGCCCGTTTTAAAAGGGTCTTTAGAGTCTTTCTCTAAATCCTATTCACAAAGTCATGAAAAAAAAGAAACTATGCCGAAGTTATATGTGTGAAGCTGTTGTTACCAGAAAGGAGGTCAGAGAACACCCTGGTGTGGCAATGGGGAAGTGTGGGCTGCCTGGTGCTCAGGCCTGTCATGACCAGGCAAGCAAACTAGGCAATTGCCTAGGGCCCCCAATTGAAAACGGGCCCCCTGGTAATAGCTACACTGCAGAAATAAAGGTACAGAACTCGTAGCTGTGGCAGTACCCTCAAGGGTTTTTGCGTCGCTTGGGTTGGGTGGTACCTCAAAAAAGAGGTGACAGATGCACATTGGTCGACATTGCAAGAAACTAAACGCGCCTCCTTTTTGGGGTACCAATCAAGCGACGCAATGGTACTCCAGGGTACTGCCACAGCGACGAGTTCTGTACCTTTATTTCTGAGAGTGTATGTACTTTTATTCAAATGACAGCAATGACAACTTAGTGAGTTAGGCAAAACCTCACGTAATTCAATGACAGAAAAGTATGATGATACTGCTATAAAAATCAAACCTTCCTAAAAGTTTGACGAGAAAACAGGGGGCCCCAAGTCCCCTTTTGCCTTGGGCCGCCACATACCTTGGAACTGCCCTGCTGGTGCTTAACATTTCTTCACGATCAAATCAAAAAATGAGGAAATCCCTGCCCATTTTTTTTCTTTTTCTCTGCACTTTCTCTCTTTTAAACTTTCTGAGGGGCTTTAATAAGTTATGAATGCACAAGTGTGGCCTGTTGAGAAGAGTAAGGATGATGACTTTTTATTTATTATTAATGGGCAGTCATGAGTGGTTAGGGCGTCAGACTTGTATCCCAAAGGTTGCCGGTTCAACTCCTGACCCGCCAGGTTGGTGGGGGGAGTAATTATATCCCCGAAACGCGGAGCGTCGGGGATGTAATGGTTTTCGGAGCGTCTGGGATGTAATGGTTTTGCGTGCACCGCCGCCGCCGCCGCGTCCGCCGCGTCCGCCACGTCCGCCGCGTCCGCCACGTCCGCTGCGTCCGCCGCGTCCGCCGCGTCCGCCGCGTCCGCCGCGTCCGCCGCGTCCCGCCGCGTCCGCCGCGTCCGCCGCGTCCGCCGCGTCCGCCGCGCCGCGTCCGCCGCGTCCGCCGCGTCCGCCGCGTCCGCCGCGTCCGCCGCCGCGTAAAGTCTTTCGTGTTAACGCGATAACTTTTGAACGGATGTTTGGATTTGTCCCAGATTTTTTGGGTGAATGCTCTAGGGCAGGTTCATGAACTGATTCGAGTTTGGAGGTCAACACTTTCAAGATGGCTGAATTCAAGATGGCCGAATTTTTGTTTGGTCCATAACTTCAGACCGGGTGGATGGATTTGTCCCAGATTTGGTGTGTGAATGCTCTAGGGTAGGTTCATGAACTGATTCGAGTTGGGAGGTCAACACTTTCAAGATGGCTGAATTCAAGATGGCCGAATTTTTGTTTGGGCCATAACTTCTGACCGGGTGGATGGATTTGTCCCAGATTTGGTGTGTGAATGCTGTAGGGTAGGTTCATGAACTGATTCGAGTTTGGAGGTCAACACTTTCAAGATGGCTGAATTCAAGATGGCCGAATTATTGTTTGGCTCATAACTACTGACCGGGTGGATGGATTTGTCCCAGATTTTGTATGTGAATGCTCTAGGGTAGGTTCATGAACTGATTCGAGTTTGGAAGACAACACTTTCAAAATGGCGGAATTTTCATTTGGCCCATAACGTCTGACTGGGTGGATTGATTTGCCCGGTAACACCTTATTTTAATGGTTCACCATTTTAGTGAATCTACCATATTAGGTACAGTATAATAACCAATGTAACAATATTTAATACCATGTAATACTAGTGTAATACCAGTGTAACAATATGCAATATCAGGTACAGTGTAATAACGAGTGTAACAGTATGCAATACCATGTGATATAGTGTAATACCAGTGTAACAATATGCAATACCATGTAATACCACTTATGCACAAACACATGATGTAAGTAAAAAAAATGGCGGTGTTACACTGGTATTACATTGTATTAAACATTGTTACACTGGTTATTACACTGTACCTAATGTGGTATATCCACTGAACCATTAAAACAGTATTACCATTTGCCCCATTTTTTGCTTCATTTTCACAATAGTCGTTTGGTTTTAAGCCTATGCACATCATGTCACGTCTGTATGTATCATATACGTTTACGAAATGGTGGACGGGAGTGGTAGGAATGATGGGGGACTGGAAGCGTCGCGTTTCGGGGATATACCTTAAGCAGTCGAAGGCGACTGCACAGGCAGTCTAGTTAACCAGTGCTCTCCCCCATCCTCCTCCATGACTGAAGTACCCTGATCATGGCACCGTCCCGCCCCACTGCTCCCTTGGGGTGCCATTGTGTGCTGTTCCCATAAACAGGTGAGGCATGAATGCAATTTTGTTGAGTGCAGTGAAGACTATGTGCTTCCTCACAATGACAACGGGAGTATCGGTGGCCTTTCACTTTCATTTCTCATACAGCTACCCCTACAGTATCTAGCCTGCCGATTCAGATAAATGCCCTCTCCCTTCATTCAAAGGACATTTGAGACAACCCTTCCCCTGGCATGAGCGTACACATCTAAGGGGCATGGCCAAGGAGCAGAAATGAGTCCCAGCCACCCTGTTGAGGTTTAACCGTACTGGGCTGTGGCTTCGAAAACGGTTATAAGTTCTGATTTCACCTTTTCTGGGGCCCTGGTCGAAAAAAAGACAGGGGCACCCTTGAATGAATTTTGTCTGGCATTTACCAAGGTCAAGTCAAGTCAAGTGTACTTTATTGTCAAAAATCTATGTAACAAGGTTAGCACAGAAGTTTGAAATTGCGTTTGACCAGTCTCCAATGTGCATACATAAACAGAGAGGACATTGATAATGATCGCACGCATGCACGCACGCAGACACACACACACACACACACACACACACACACACACACACACACACACACACACACACACACACACACACACACACACACACACACACACACACACACACACACACACACACACACACACACACACACACACACACACACACACACACACACAGTGAACTCAACTCAGAACTCATTGCAAGCAAAAGACGTATGCACACTGTATGCCTGCCGTTAGATGTTTGTGTGGATTTTTTCCATGCTGCGATGCCAAACCTTAGGGAGTGAGAAAAGTAAATTACAAGAGAAAGTTGTGTAATCCACTATAGTCCACTTTGCCAGTTGTAACATGCCAGCAATAAAAGAGGATGGATTAAAGCTTTCTGTCTCTTTTTTTTCTTTCTGCTTTTTTTTTCTAGGAGTGGTTTTGGGCTGAAGAACACACTATTAAGATAAGAAGGGAGGATGTGGCCAAAGAAAGTACTGTCTAATGTATGCCAGAACACACAACTATTAATACATACTGTACATGCCAAGACAAAACAACTCTGCTAATTAATACAGTGTGAATGGCTCTGCACTATGGATACACTACCAGCTCGATGAAACAGTCTATTAATATCTTGCCTGATGTGTAGTAAATGCGGCAATGTTAATTCAACACTTAGAGAGTTGCACCAACACTATGGGTGTTCAATTTTGACTCTCGTAAGCAATTGACATCGCAGGAATTACTGAGTGAAGTCAAAACTACGTTTGCATGTTTTGCCACCTTGCCCTCTGCAACACCATGCTAGTATGCAATTTACACAAGGCTTACTTAAGTGTGTGTGTGTGTCGTGTGTCGTGTGTGTGTCTGTGTGTGTGTCTGTGTGTGTGTGTGTGTCAGGCCCGTTGCGTTAAGGTAAGCAAAGTAGGCATTTGCCTAGGGCCCCTGAGTAGGAGGGCCCCCCACGGACGACATGTTTTGTATTCAACCGCAATGACGATGTGAAATAGCTTCATAATAAGCCACTGTGTGTGTGTGTGTGTGTGTGTGTGTGTGTGTGTGTGTGTGTGTGTGTGTGTGTGTGTGTGTGTGTGTGTGTGTGTGTGTGTGTGTGTGTGTGTGTGTGTGTGCCTCTGCGGATGCAGAGTTCTATCCTTTTCTAATCTTTACTCTGCTTTACTCTAGTTTTGTTGCAAAATATAGTTCCAAAAATTCTGGAAAGGTCAAGGCCCCTCGCTTATACAAACATTTTATGTATACCAAGTTTCCCCCAAAGCTCTGAAAGGCCATGACCCTTAGCTGAAGATAAGCTATTTATTGTGTGTGTGTGTGTGTGTGTGTGTGTGTGTGTGTGTGTGTGTGTGTGTGTGTGTGTGTGTGTGTGTATGTGTGTGTGTGTGTGTGTGTGTGTGTGTGTGTATGTGTGTGTGTGTGTGTGTGTGTGTATGTATGTGTGTGTGTATGTGTATGTGCGCGCTCGCGTGCGTGCGTGCGTGCATGTGTGTGTGCTTGCGTGCATGTGTGTCTGTGTGTGTTTGGGGGGTGGTGTGTGAGTGCCTGGTCTATGCAAAAACTGACCGGGTTATTTTTAGTATCAGGCCAGCCCTGTACACACTGTACTGTTTGTACATAGGACTATGTATTATATGTTATTGTATAGAATTGTATTGTATGGATTCTGTCTCTTCCCATTGCTTTGACCCATGCACGCAAATTGGTCCACACTGGTCCTCTAGGGTCCCCAGTCTCCCTGAGGTCACTCTGGCACATGTTCACTCCACTCTTCTGTCCAGTGACGCAGACAGCCTTGACTGGGCCCAGAGCAAAATCATCTGAAAGGGCCCCCTTCTCAATGTATACTATTGAATAGGGTCCCAATTCTGGGCCACGTCTTTTCCCTGGGGCTGGGACAACTGACACCCACCCCCGTTGGCGGACCTGTTTCTATCACGCATCCATCCATCCATCCATCCATCCATCCATCCATCCATCCATCCATCCATCCATCCATCCATCCATCCATCCATCCATCCATCCATGCACTCATCCATCTTGATGACATTAATCGAAATACATAGTGACGGAGTGACCTGTTGTTGTTTCTGCATTGACAGTGGCTGCGTCTGCCCCGCAGGCCAATTAGATGACGGGGGTAATTTGCAAAGTGGAGCAAGAATAATCTGCGGCGATAATATCCCCTCGGAAAAAAATCTCATCATAGAAACAAAAGGGCCTTTTACATAATTAAGCAAGACGCGAACCAAATTGCTCAGTAAATAATTGAGTGCAATTTTTGACGTTGATGTCATGACTTTATTCATGCGTATTTCAGAAGGATTTATTTGTGTGTTATAGAATACTGTAAGCCAGTGGTTCCCAACCAGTGGTACGTGTACCACTAGGGGTACGCGAGCATACTGCAGGGGGTATGCTTAAAAAAAATAATGACAAAAGTATGGACGATAGTCTCTTTGGGATGGAGGCAGAGATACAGAATATAGTGAGGGGATACTCGTGGTATGACAAAAAGGTTTTGGGGGTAAGCAAGACAAAAAAGGTTGGGAAACAATGCTGTAATCGAATATTGTTCTCCTGATTCCTGATTTAACTATATTTGATCATCCTGATTTAATTGGCCATATAACATGACATACAGGGACACATGTCCTTCTAACAAGGTTCTTCAGAGAACCTTTAGTGGTTCCTCCATAGTGGCAGACTTAAGAACCTCTAAAAGTTCTTTGAGGAAGCCTTTGATTGCCACTGGGGAAGAAACCCCAAGGTTCTCTGAAGAACACCTCTGAATAACTTTTAGGTTCCTCAGGGAGCCCTTATGTTCCCAAAGAACCAGTTGAGAGTTGTTTTCTTTTACAGTGTACCTACACAGTACATTCTCCAGTGATCATTCAAAGTACTCTGGGGCATATGCATGCACAGATAGGGATAAGGTAGTGCTAAAGCACCTGCCCCATTCCCCTCCTGGACAAAAAGTGCCCTTTTTGAACGTTTTTTTTTCCCACAATGTATTGTGATCTTTGTTGATCACAATGTATTGTGATCTTTGTTGTGATCTTTGTTGCCCTGATCATCTAAAAATTCTTGATGATTACTGTGTGATAATAAGGCATTGATGTAATTCCTATATAGCCAAGGCAGCCAGAAGTTCCTCATGCCAAATACAATCTAGAAGGTGTTAAATCGGCTCTGTCAGTGTTGAATTAACATCGGAAAATTAACTGTGTACCTCTGTAACGCCACTCAGCTCCTCTGTATAGTGTTTTTTTTTTATTTTTATTTTTTTACTGTAAGCAGAGCAGGTAGAGCTGGTTGAACACAGCTGTGTCAAGCCATTGCCCCCACAAAGGCAAAATGGAGGGTGGATGGTGGAAGTCTCCAATTTGCATGCTGCACACCAGCTCAATGCCAGCATAGTTTCGGAGTGATACCGAAGATTTTTTTTGTAGACTTCAAAGCACCATTGAGGCAACAATTCTTTGTGAAGAACAATTTGAGGTCAGATATGGCAGTGCACTGTCCATTACAATCTGAAGCTCTGACAAACTTTCCACTAACACCATGAAACAATATGGAAAAGGGAGGAGTCAACTCAGTCCCCTTACTTTTACTGTACAGGATAGAGAGCTACTTGGGGGTGTGGGGGAAGGCAAAATGACTCTGTTTTCACTTCAGAGCCACATGTGAAGTCCACCTGTCCATTGTTTTCTATGACTGAAGAGATTGATGCAAATGCGTCCATATCTGACCCTGTACAAAGCCAGAACGAACCATAGACTGTGCATTAATTAGTGTTCTTCTATGACACTACAGTGTGCATGCAAAACCACAAAAGCGCGTGAGGCCACTCATGCAGCTACTGCTGTGCCGCGTGCTTCTGTTCTATTCTGTTCGCACACATGTCGGCAGTTAAGGAATTATACTTTTATCACGCCATCAGACAGATGGAAGGCTGCTCGTTCTGCTGTATAAAACATGGACATCCTAGCAGCAAAGAGTAATTATCTAGCATTTGTGTGAGAGAACATGCGTCTCTAACCAAGGATGTAATAAAAACTGGCTTAATAACATACCATGATTAGAAACGTATAAAATATGTATTTAAAAAATTGAGGCATAGCTTTGTTTGAAATATGATAGTGCTAATGTTTGAAAAATCATCTGTCGAGTCAGCCCAGTGTGGGATAATAACGAGGTTGTGCACTACGTCAGTGAGCAACCGCTTTAGGTCCGTCAGCGACGGCTGCATCTTCCTCCCGTGCGCAACGGTGGCTTCAACGTTTTCAGAGTTTACAAGGGACGCAACCAGTTGTTTCTGCCGCTCTGGGCTTCGTCGGCGCGCCTTTACTTCTCAGACGCTCATCACGGGATTTTTGTTATCAAAAAATAAAGCAATTTCACAGTGGAAAAGGAAACAAATCTAGATGGCTGGGGCATATTCTGTAAGCATATGTAGATGAGTGCGTCGTGATTTCTTGCAGCTGGATTGAATCTGGAAATGTCAGCCGGTGCACACCAATAAATGTAAGTGAAATAATTCGATATGTACTGTTTTGTTTGTTGTTGTGGTTGTATGAATGTCTGTAAGTTTTGGATTGGATTTGTTGAAGTCTTGCTACTGGGGTTGTCAACACCCAATCCCATGAGTTATTGATTATGAAATCCCAAATTTGAAAGAGCACCATGTAGGCTATTACTGCTGCACGAATCATGCAACATTAGTTCAGGTTCATCACAGCATATTGTTACATAAGTAGAAAATTTGTTGCATATGCATTTGTTACTTTATGCATTCGGTAGGAGATGTGTGCTTTGTTACCGTGGATGACTTGGAGACGCAGTTACATTTTTGAAAACCCATACGTTGGTCTACTGCAAAACACGGGCGGTGTACAGAGCAGAAACAACAGGTGCAGTGAAAGTGGGATTATTAATTGCTTTGGGGGAAAAACAGAAACCGTTGCGCAGTTTCAGTTTCTGTCACATCATTCCGTCCTACTGCCAGGGCATTAAACTGTCACCTTTGGGTTTAAGCTTCTGGCGCGTAAACGCCACTCTAAAGTCTTCTTTCTAATTTAAATAATCATCTGGCTAGCGCATGATCTGAGAGGACTCCCCGATGTGTTGGCTATTCACAATCAGTGACAAACTCCATTAGTCATTTTTTTAAACAGTGTTCATTTTTTTTAATCACAGTATGCCGCTAAAAAAATGAACGTCTAAGTCTGTTGTCAAGTTTTTTTTTCTTTCCGTTGTCAGCCAAAAGGAAAATGTCATGTGCATTTTTGCAGCTCTTCTACAGACCAGACGCTTCATCTCATGCAAATGCGTTCACAAATGATGAATTGACACACTAAGTCAAGTGCGTGGCCCCTGATGATCTTTGCATCCTTCAATATATTAGTGGATTTAGTGATGTCATGGAAATATTTCAAAGTACAGTTTATACCCCCCTAAGTAACCCCCCTCGCCACACACACACACACACACACACACACACACACACACACACACACACACACACACACACACACACACACACACACACACACACACACACACACACACACACACACACACCATATTACCCTACATAGTATCCCCCCCCCACACACACACACACCATATTAGGCACAATGACAAGTGTGGAAAGAAAAAGCCAAGACATTCACTCATCTAAGGCATTCATATAAATTCCCATAGGAACAACCAGGATAATCACTATGGATGGGCAGCAATGATGACTCCTGACTAGAAGATTCCGTGAGAGTCTCAGGATGCAGTGTGTGTGATTATGCATGTGTGATTGTGATTGTGTGTGTGTGTGTGTGCGTGTGTGTGTACGTGTGTGTGTGTGTTTGTGTGTGCGCGCGCGCATGTGTGTGTTTTATCATTATTTTCACAAATGGATTAGTGAGAGAGAAGAAGGATGATTATATGTCTTTCTTTGGCCTGGGGCTTCAGCTTGAGTGGTGATGCTCGGACACATCTGACTAAGGGCTTGTGGTGGTGGTGTGTGTGTGTGTGTGTGTGTGTGTGTGTGTGTGTGTGTGTGTGTGTGTGTGTGTGTGTGTGTGTGTGTGTGGGCGGGGTGGATGAATTGTTGTGTTGATGCAGCGAATTGTAGACTTTTCTCAGAGTGAGCAGAGTTTGGTTTATAAATAAGTTTGTGTTGTATTTGAAGTTAGTTGGTTGGTTTGTTGTTGACAGTTTTTTGTTTTGTTTTTTACTTTTGGGTTCCTCTTCTTCCCTCCCCACCCCAAGGCTTGATTGCTTTCGGCATTTTATTTTAGGCAAATGACAGGAGGGTAGCGCCTGCAAACACCCCCCCCCTCCCCACACACACACACAAACCTTAAAGTTTTTTTTTTTTACTTTTTGCTTTGCTCCACCTCCCTTTCAGCTTTTTTGACATAAGTATTCAAAGGAGCGTAAAGTAAAAAGGCACTGCTTTGGTTTTTGACATGAGTGAGAGATACTTAGTTCTTATCAGGGGTGGAGATATAGGGAGGGCAAGCAGGGCATTTGCCCCTGGGCCCAGGGCCCTCCTGTGTTGGTAGTGGGGGCCCTATTGTGACCAGGGCAGGCCGTATGGAGGGCCCTATAAGTGTCTTGCCCTGGGGCCCTATGTGCAATTGTTCCGCCACTGGTTCTTGTCTTCCCCATGACCTAGATATTCCACATTTTCACTCGTCGAGCCTTACTGTGAGGGAAAGGGAAAAAGAAAAAAAAAAACCCACCCGCCCATTTAAAGTCAGCTTGGTCTGGGGCCATGAAAAATTAACGTGACAAAAAGAAGCGGCATGTTTTGCTTTTAATTTCAGTCGGCACGGTGGTCCATCTGTCCTTACTGATACAGGAAGGGAGGAGAGGGAAGGTAAATGAGATGTTTGGGGACTGTTGTTAGAGGGCGTGTGCTGTAGTATCTGTTGCCTGGTCATCACTTTTACTATGGAAGTATTATGACTACCCATGCAGGCGGATACGTGCCCCCCTCACACAAGCAAACATATTAACACGCGCACATATGAATGCATGCACGCACACTCGCACATACGCACGCACGCGCACGCACGCACACGCATGCACACGCACACACACACACACACACACACACAAAGACAAGACGGAAAGGAGGAGATTGGGAAATGTGCTGCTTGGTATTCTGAGAGGATGTAGTATGATATCTGTTGCATGATTATCATGATAACTTCACAAGTGTCCATGGCCACAGAGAGGATGCTGCAGATTGGACCCTAAACCTGTTCAATCCCAGTTTTTTTTCTGAAAATGTCAGTAGGGCCTGGATTTTGCTCCTTAGCCCTCCATAATGACCAAACAGTAGGCATACGCAGTATGTCTTTTTCAATATCGTGTTAGTTAAGTTGGTCAAAATCCAAATTTTATAGTCGGTCACAATAGTGGCCGCTGAGATAATACTTAGTCACTTTCCGGGCAGCAGATGCCATTTTCATAGCCTGGGAAATCCCATGCTACAGTAGGCTACTTTGAACAATCTTTCCAATCTGAAAGTCTCCCGCAAAAATGGGGTCCTGAGCGAGGAGCCAATCATAACGGGGAGGGGTGGAAAGCGCTGACGCATAGAACTACTTGACAAATGGAAACTTGCAGTTTGTTTGAGTGGATGCAGCTGACACAATTGGCTATAGGTTACGTGGTATGTTCCAAATGATACATTCATAATGCCCAATAAACGGCCATGACCAATTGCTAACCACACATTTCCTACGAGAAATTGCATTGCCAGTCTTATTTGTGAGACACCCCCTAAAATGAGTGAGGGTGTAGGAAGCCAACCCCCCAGTCATCTTTCAACCCTGTCACCCTTCTTTTCCCCAACCCGTTAGGTCACACACCTCTCACATCACATCACATCACATCACATCACATTTGGATTTGAGTCTCCCTACAGTAAATGTGTGACCCAAAGGTACCTTCTGTCAGAAGCATTTTAGTGAAGAAACACAAGAGAAGATTGATTGAATGAGTGAATGAATGAGCGAATGAATGATTTCTCTTCACACTGTCATTTAGACTTTCAGTTTCATGTCATGGCAAGGTATAGTAGCATGGAGAGAAAGGGTCCCCAAGTGAAGTTAAATAAGGCTTACACGCTGGGGCCCATTTGTACATTGGGTAAAATAGGTATTGTAGCAAAGATTCTGAATAACATTCCTTTATTGTAAACTGTGAATTACATTAAGGCGGTATGGCTCTGTTCAGTGGAGCCCCCCATTTTCCATGAGCACCATGAAAAAGCAGAGGGTCAGGGGGCAACAGCAGTCATGGAATTCTCGCCCCGGCAGAACAGGGAGGGTCCAATATTCCCCCCCGTGAACAGAGCCACGTGACATGACAGGAGAACATGCCATGAGAACATGGCGGCTTTTTCAAAACAGTGTCTCTGATTTGAATCCAGCTCCAGGGAGAGAAAGGCGGAAAACTGGTAGGAATGACCCAAGCAGTGGGTCCCTAGCAGTGTTGCCAGATGTGTCTGGTCAAATCCCGCCCAAAAGGTTCTCAAAAACCGCCAAAATGCGCTAAATTCCGCCAAATTTCCACAAATTGCATTGATTTCTATGGGCACAAAACTGCAGAAAAAACGCTAAATGGCCAATTTTTCCCGTTTTTACCCGCAGACGGTCATCCCAAGTAACAGCCCAATGTGGCAACACTGGTCCCTAGACATAAGATCCACAGCACCACCCCCCAAAAGCATGCCTTTAAAAAGGAAGAAGATGAAAGATGACCTGAGCGCCACGGTTTCTTCTCTTCACTGTAACTTCCCATTATTGGGTACGGCATTTCCAAGGAACCTGGCTGGCTCCGAGATGTCAGCTGTCATTCCTAATGCATGACACCTCACTCCCTTGACACAGGGTCCCTTGCGGCAACCGTTGAGTCACAAGCCAGGCCCATGTCCCATGTTTTCTTAAGGAAATCAGAGAAAGGAGCGAAGTCAGTGACAAGATTAGACAGACAGACAGGGGGACGGGGGTGTGTGGGGTGGTGGGAAAAGAGAGAGAGAGAGAGAGAGAGAGAGAGAGAGAGAGAGAGAGAGACTACAGTAGGCAAAGAGAATGATAGGGAATACACTGTGTGTGTGCGTGTGCGTTTGAGATACAGAAGAGAGGTGGGAATGAGGCAGAGAAAGAATGAGAAATAGCAGAGAGAGAGAGAGAGAGAGAGAGAGAGAGAGAGAGAGAGAGAGAGAGAGAGAGAGAAAGAGGACGAAATATGAAAGTTGAATGCAGTTGACATTTGCATAGGTTATATACTCAGTGGTGAGAATCGTAGTCTCCATCATGCCAAAGCATGTGTTTTTGTTTTAAGAACTATTTCCTCTGTCTGTCAATGTGGATTGAGTTCACCTGGTGTCTACATGGTATGTGTTTGTGAGTGTTGTGTAAAACTGTGCACATATTTTTGTACATACAGTATATGGGTGTGTATACTGTACGTATATGTCTTTTGTCCACACCTGTGTGTGTGTGTGTGTGTGTGTGTGTGTGTGTGTGTGTGTGTGTGTGTGTGTGTGTGTGTGTGTGTGTGGGTGAGAGAGAGAGGGGGGGAGGACGAGAGAGAGAGAGAGAGAGAGAGAGAGACAGAGGACAGAAAAAGTCAGCGGCATGTAGGCCTGTGTGTTCTGTGTCACAGCGAAAGGTTAAAAGGTTGATTTTGTGTGTGTGTGTGTGTGTGTGTGTGTGTGTGTGTGTGTGTGTGTGTGTGTGTGTGTGTGTGTGTGTGTGTGTGTGTGTGTGTGTTTTGGGGCATGATGGGTCTGGGGCAGATCAGATAGTGGAGTGTGCGGACGCAGGGTTTCAGGCCAGATGGCACAACGTGCTTCCAAGCCAGCCTTCAGAACGCACACGCACACACACACACACACACACGACCGCACGCACGTACGCGCGCACGCACGCACGCACACACACACACACACACACACACACACACGATGAGTCAAGGTCTTGCTGTGGGTCACTAACTCGCTCCAAAGATGAGTATGGCATGTGCCCATCACTGGGGAAGGGCTGCCCAACACAATCACACACACACACACACACACACACACACACACACACACACACACACACACACACACACACACACACACACACACACACACACACACACACACCATAAATATTCTATTTGTGAGCTTTTAATTATTCATCCTGGAAAGCACAGCTACTGTAGACTGCTCCTATATACAACACCCCATATGGATTCATGCAGTGTAGAAACTTCTGGAACAAATGAGGTCTCTTGACGCGGACTTGTGAAGCACCTCCACACCTCTCTCTGATTGCACTCAGGGTCGCCACTAGGCATAAGCACAGTGAGCAGAGCGCTTAGGGCCCTCAGCCACTTTGGGGCCTCCTGACCAGTTATGCTTAGAGCCTCCAAAACCTTAGCAGCGGTCCTGCTCCCACTGCAACGGAATAAAACATGTGTTATAGCCAAATACCGCCCAAAAGCTTCTCAAAAACGCCAAAATACGCTAAATTCCGCCCAAAATCAACAAATTACATTGACTTCTATGGGCCCAAAACGACTGAAAAAAAAGCCAAATGGCCTATCTCCTTGTTTTTACCCGCAGACGCTCATCCCAAGTAGTCCAATTGGGCAGGCACCCGCCCAATCTGGCAACACTGCTTACAGCAATTGACCATTTATGGTTACAGCACACTGTCCTCAAGGAAAGCTGACAGTGGGGGGCTAATCACCCTTGGCCCAAGAAGAAAGGGTGGCCGGACTGGTTATCTGGATAGCAGGACATTTCCCAGTGGGCCGACAGTCCTCAGGGGCAGATGCTCTGGAGGATTTTGTATCTTCTCAGGGCCCAGTCTTCAATTTAGAAGAGGCCGCATTCAAGTGCCTGGGCCTTGCTTTTGGTCCCAGTCCAGTCCAACTGGTTACAGTGAATTCTCTCCTCCTCCTCCACCTTCTCCTCTGTCTCTCACTCTTTACGCTTGAGAGATTAAATCAACATGTCCCCAAGTGGTCCGGACTAAGCACTAAGTAATGCACAATGTCTCCTTCCAAACCGCCTGCTGAGTTTGACACGCACATCAGCGTGGCCTCTGATTTGCTGTGGTGCGTCAGAGTTTGGCACACGCACCTAATTGATTGGCTGTGGAGGATCTGTGCCCACCCACCCACTTGTCAAAACAGGACCGCCTAATCAGACCAGACGATTTCCTTTGAGATTAATCATTTCATTACTGTATTTGTTTTTGTTCTTCCCATTTGCTTTGTCAGTCGGATTTCCCACGTAGAAATTTTGTGAGGCGCGAGGCAACCAGCTGAAGTACTTCAGAGTGACACTCATCAATTTTTGAGTTCTTTTTTGCTGACAAAAAACAGACCAAACTATCTCGTCAAAAACATTCCTTCCTTGGTAAATGTAAGGGGATGTCCTACTCCTGTATGTGGTTTGGGCTAAGTTTGCCGAGCCAAACTTCTATCTGGTTTGGGCCCAAGGTGAAGAGGGATGGGGTGGTGGTTGGCATGGAAGAAGCAGGGAGGCTTCAAGATGGAGGAGGATAATGAGGAGTAGCGGAAAGAGAAGGAGAAGTGGGTTGACAATCCTCAGAAGGCTTTTTTGTATTTTTTTTAGTGACCATTCCACAATTCAAAAAGGGCTGTATTCAAATGCCTGGGCGTTGTTTTTGATCCCCCTCTAGCCTTGGTTACAGTGCACTCCCTCCTCCTCCACCTTGTCTGTTTGTCTCTCTTTATGCTTGAGAGACTACGTATATCACCATGTCGACATGTGGTCCAGATTATTCAATGAGAGCACTTAGTAGTACAGTAGCACTTAGTTTGGGACACGCACATATGCGCGGCACCTGATTGGCTGTGGTGAGTATGTGCCCGCCTGCTCATTCACCAGGTTCATCCAATCAAATCAGACGACTCCCTTTGTGTGATTACTATTTCTTTTCATATTAATATTTATAATTTTGTTTATAAGAGGGATATTGTGTTGGCACAGATGTCTGACAAATACAGTAGTTCAACTCCCTTCATTGGCTTTATCAATGGGATTTCCTCAGTAGAAGTTTTGTAAGGTGACTAGTGAAGCAGTTTTCACCAAGCAAGCGTCCCATTCAGGCAACCAGCTGCAGCCCTTCAGAGTGACACACTCATCAGTATTCAGGTTTTTTTTTTGTTCTAGCTAAGAAACAGACCGAAAAAACATCTCGTCAAAAAAACATTTCCTCTTTGGCAAAGGTAGGGAGGAGGCCTATGTGGTTTGGACTACACCCCAAAACAGATTTTGTTTTTGTTTTTGTTTTTGCTGAGCCCAACAATTGTACAACTTCTAGCTGGTGTAGGCCCAAACTGAGGGCGACTGGGGACGGGGGAGGGGGGTGTGGTTGGCAAAGAAGATGCAGGAAGACTTTAAGATGGAGAATGATGAGGAGAGGGCCTGGAGGGAAGAACAGGCCCCCCAGCCTGGCTGTGTGTGATTAATAATGGATGCAGTGGAGTGGATGTGGATGTGCGTGCGTGTGATTTTGTGTGTGTGTGTGTGTGTGTGTGTGTGTGTGTGTGTGTGTGTGTGTGTGTGTGTGTGTGTGTGTGTGTGTGTGTGTGTGTGTGTGTGTGTGTGTGTGTGCGTTTGTGTGTGTATGTGTGCATGTGTGATTGTGTTTGTGTTTGTGTTGGGGGGGTGGGTGGATATTCAGCCATTTTGTGGTGACATGTTGAGAACAGGGAACGGCTGACAACTTTGGAGGCACAATGCTAAATTACCACCAGTAGGCCTAATGGTGTGTGCGTGTGTGTGAGTGCGAGAGACAGAGTGTGTGTGTGTGCGTCACATGTTTGAATCTATTTCTTGTGTGAAATTGAGTGTGTTTAATAAAGGGAGGACAGAAAGGGAACAGTACCCATACTTGGGTGTGCACCAAAGTCTGTTACATTTGTGTGTGTGTGTGTGTGTGTGTGTGTGTGTGTGTGTGTGTGTGTGTGTGTGTGCGTGCGTGCGTGCGTGCGTGCGTGTGTGTGTGTGTGCATGCGTGCATGCATGTGTATGTGTTTGGGTTTGTGGGCGAATTTGTACACTCCGTATGTATCATTTGTGATTCTGTTCCTTCATGCATGTACGTATATGTGTATGTGTTTGCAAGTAAGTGAGTGTGCATGTTTGCCAATAAGCAATTCTATTAATACATCATGTGAACATTCTGTACATGCAGCACATGTAAGCATACAACACATACAGTGCATAAAAATAGGTACAGTGTGTGAGTTTGTGTGTGTGTATGTGAGTGTGTGTGTGTGCACGCGCAAGCGTGTGTGTGTGTGTGCGCGCGTGTTTGTGTATGCACGTGTCACAGTGAGTGATGTTTGGCATATGTAATTTGAATGTGTGTGCGTGTGTGTGTGTATGGGTCCATCCATGTAGATGTAGTACTTTCGTGTGTGTGTGTGTGTGTGTGTGTGTGTGTGTGTGTGTGTGTGTGTCAGACGCGTCCTACATGTGTGAGTGCACATGCATTGCGCACACATGGGCTACCTTGTTCAACCTCAGTTGAGTCAGTGGGGTGCTGCAGACAAGAGGGTAAAGGCAGGAGGCGGGGGGGGGGGGGTAGGAGACAGGACACTGTTTGGACAGGTGGAGGTGGAGGAGGAGGAGGAGGAAGAATAGGAGGTGGGGTCGGGGAGAGAAGAGTTTATATGGACAGGGGGAGAGCGGGTAGGAGCTGAAGTGGAGCAGGTGGGGGCTGGGGGAACAGAGAAGACACTGTATGGTCAGGCAGAAGTAGAGGTGGAGGTGGGGAGGGAAGAGTTGATATGGACATGGGGAGTCGATATGCAGCAGGCAGAGAAGAGACTGTATACACAGGCAGAGTATAGGCAGAGAGAGTAGAGAGAGAGAGGTTCCATTGGCCCATTGTTTCCTGGTTCTATTATGGCCCCCCTTAGGCAGACCTAGGCAGACCAATGGACTGTTCATTGTAGGAGCATTATGACACGGCCCTTTAGGCAGACCGGAACCTGGTCACGTTAGGTGCCCATAGAAACCTATTATGTTGGCATATCTCTATAGAATATCTCTGGTATAGGCACTGAGTGGGGGGAGAGGCTGGGAGAAGAGAATATAAATTGTGTTACTGTAACAGGCAGAGGTGGAGATGGAGGCAGAGGCTGGGGGCAGAGGAAAGAGACTGCACGGTATACATGAAGGCTAGCTGGATAGAGAAGGGACTGTTTGGACAGACAGAGTTGGAGGAGGCATAAGCCATGGGCTGGGGAGAGAGATGGAGGGAGTGAAGGTGGGACAAAGAGAAGAGAAGGCATGGAGAGGGAGGCGGGAAGCAGGGAGCTGAGGGAAGAACTTGCATGGACAGACAGTAATGGAGGAGGCAGGGACTGTAGAAGAGAGAGAAAGAGAGAAGAGACAGGAAGCGAGGGAAGCGAGATGGCAGGACAGGGAGACCTTATGAACCACGGAGGTGAAGTTTAGGGTTGCGGAATCGTACCGTATATAGAAACAAAAGCATGGTTCCGTATTGAGCTAAAATGGGATGCAATTTGGTTAAAATACAGGCATCTAAGAAATACAATTTGTGAAGGTAGCCACTGGGTGCAGGAGGCAGAGGCTGGGGAAGAGAGTCAACTGTAGGTGGGGGAATAAGGGAAAAGGGTAGCCTATAGGAAAGAGATCGTATGAACAGGGGGAGGTAGAGAAGGGAGAGGGTGAGGTGAAGGAGGCTGTGGACTGAAGATAAGAGGCTGAATGGACAGCAAGGTACAAGTGGAGGCAAGGGACTGTCAAGAGACAAGCAGGTGGAGGCAAGGGCTTGGGAAAGAGAATGTATGAAGAGCTCTTTTCCAAAAAGCGCTATATCCACCATTTTTGACTTTTTGCATTTTAATACTGGAATTGACTGTTAAGAGGTCCTATCATCTATGTGTGAATTCTTGCCATTCAAATGTTTTGAGAACATACTTTAAAACCTCTATAAAAATGCATTTTGCAATGCATTTCAATGGAATGCCCAATACAAAAATGTCAATTTCCCAACATTCTATAAAATGGATATATCTCATTTTGGAAAAGAGCTCTTCGTATGTACATGGAGGAAAGGCAGAAGGCAGGGGGATGGGAGAAGAGACTGCATGAACAGGCAGAGGTGGAGGATGCGAGAGCTTGGGGAAGAGTCTGTGCTGGCAGGTGGAGGTTTTGTTTAGTCAAGGACCATGTACGAAGTATACATTGGTTAACCATTACTTGATGCTGGCATCATATGCATGACATGACAGTATCAGATTAGTGTCAAAACAGTGTCATGTCACAATCATGAACGAGTCATAAACATTACCGCACAAATACACCTAGCGCGACAAGAGAGAGGCAAGCGACGGAAGTAATTGACTTTGTATTGAGTCGCGCAACAAAAGCGATTGTGGAGACAAGAGGCGATTTGCGCGACGAGAGCGACAGTTTGAAGTTGAAATCCTTTCAACTTTCTATGACGCGGATCGGCGACCAGCCGCGACAGCCAATGACTGTACAGAGGTCAGTGACCACAGCCAATGGGAATGATTGAATGCTTTGCCTTTTGTTTGTAACGAACATACAGTAGTCGCTTCAATCGCGTCGCGCTAGGTGTATTTGTGCGGTTATGTCATCATGAACATTCTATGGTCATGAGAAGTTGACTGTTATCTTTAACCGAATGTAACTGATTGACAGCAGTCATACAGCGTTTATGACATGGCCAAAATGTTTCTGTCACGTTTATGACTGACAGACACGGTCACGTCATACCTATGACGCCGGCGTCATGTAAAGTGTTACCCACTAATTACAAAAGTAAAGTGATCAAGTGATCATTTATACCAGATTATATTTTTGAAGCTAGTTTCCATCCGTAGTCCCTGGGCAGGTAAAAAACCTACGTTAGATGGAGGCAGGCGGAGGCGGTGACGGCCGGAGCTTGGGGAAGAGACTGTGCGGACAGGCGGAGGTCAGTGTATACTCAATAGGGCTACTTGAGATGGCTGTCTGCGGGTAAAAACGGGACGTGTTTGGGCCCATAGATGTCAATGCAATTTGTTAAAATTGGGCGGAATTTAGCGCATTTTGGCGGTTTTTGGGAACCTTTTGGGTGGGATTGGATCAGACACATCTGGCAACACAGGTGAAGGTGGAGGTGGTGGCGGCAGGAGCTGGGGGAAGAGAGGAGAGACTGTGGAAGAGCAGACTGCGTATACACAAGGCAGAGGTGGAGGGGGAGGAAGCTGAAGGTGGAGATGGAGGTTGAAATCTGAAGGCTAGTCTTGGGGGAGCGCGCCTGTCAAGTAGAGCCCGCAGTGACAGTGCTTGGCGTGATCAAACACAAGGCCCTGTGTCTAAATTAGGGCCAGGAATACACTTCTCTGTTTTGTGTGTGTGTGTGTGTGTGTGTGTGCGCGCATGTGTGTGTTTTTTTTGTGTATGATTTGACTATGTGTGTATTTGTATTAGTGTCACGATGACTGAACTCAGTTGTGTGTGTGTGTGTGTGCACGCTAATGTGCGCCTACGTGTTTTGAATGACGTCTTTTTATTAGTCATGCAGACACGTCATTAAACAATAATTATTACTGTCAGTTCTTCAACAATCCATACGCTAAGTGTACCGCATGTTTTGACATTTTTTTGTGTGTCAGTGAGTGCTTATAGTACATGCATGGCCTACGGTATGTACTGTGCTGAACATGTAGCCTATGTGTGAGTGTGTTTGGGTGACAGCATGTGTGCACCTGAGTGTGGCATATTTATGTGTGTGTGTGTGGGTGTGTGTGCGTGTATGTATGTTTGTGTGTGCGCGCACGTGTGTGTGTGTGTGTGTGTGTGAGTTTATGTGTGTGCATGCACGCGTATGCATGTGGGTGGGTTTATGTGTGTGTGTGTGTGCCATGCATGTACGCGTGTGAATGTGTGTGCGCTTGCACTAAATGCATGTGAATGTATGTGCGTGCATACTGTGCGCGCGTGTGTGTGCCTGTGTGTGTGTGTGCATGTGTGTTGTTGTGTGTGCGTACGTGCATGCGTGTGTGTGTGTGTTTGTGTGTCTGTGTGCATGCGTGTGTGTGTGCGTGCATGCGTGTGTGTTGCGCGTGTCCGTGTTGCGCGTGTCCTAACAGCAAGGCTGTTGCCTGCCTGCCTCACTGCTGGCTGCCCAGCTGTACTCTGATGCCCTGATGCTGTTTGCTAGAAGAGTGAGCAGCACTGCACTGCACTGCACTGAGCAGAGAAGAGCAGCCCAAGGAACAGAGCAGACTTTAAGAAGCAAGAGACCAGACACATAGCCTCCAGTGTCTGTGTGTGTGGAGTGTGTGTGTGTGTGCATGGTATGTGTTTGTGCGCATGTTGCACATGTGTGTGGTGTGTGGTGTGTGTGTGCGTGCGCCCGTGTGTGTGTGCGCCCGTGTGTGTGCACCATTGTATGTGCGTGGGCGCATGTGTGTGTGTTTTTTATTTTCATTTTTATTTTGCCATCATCTGAGTGAGTGACCTTATTTATTTGTTCCAGCGCATTTGTTTATGTTTCATCTTGCCCAAGTACACATGGATGGCCACAGAAGTGGTCTGATGCTGCTGAAAATATACACATGTATGCAAATGTATATAGCCCGTCTCTTTTATACAGAGTTGTCGTCTTCTTTCTCTCTCTCTCTCTCTCTCTCTCTCTCTCTCTCTCTCTCTCTCTCTCTCTCTCACACACACACACACACACACACACACACACACACACACACACACACACACACACACACACACACACACACACACAGAATTCATTGGGCCACAGGGTCTCAGGGCAGGCTGTTGGTGTGGATGGATGGATGGATGAATTGGCTATGAACACCAATAAACAAAAACGGCTAAATGTGCAGTGGACTGACAGCTGCGACATGCGAAATGCTTGCCATATTGGACACATTGTCACAGTATTTTTTATATATGTCTTGGTGTACTCGGTAGATATAAATACATTCAAATTTATTGTCATCTTGGACATATCGTCACAGCGTGTGTACGTATACTGAATGTCTTGGTATACTGAGCAGATACTGTATATAAATAATACACTCATAGGCATTGCCATGCTGGTGACAGGTATACAGAAAAAGCGAGGGAAAGCGAAATAGAAGAAAAAGTACTGTTACAGTATCAGTGTGCCACTGCACACAGTGTTCACAACTCTCCATATCTACTGCATGTGGCTCGCATCGCTTTGTTTTCTATGTAGTGCTTAAAGTGATTGAGAGATAGGAGAACGGTAAAACCCTATTATTATATGGTGTGACGTCATCTGTCGAATGCTCCATTCATTTCAATGGGGCTCCCCAACGTTCGCACGTCTGATATTTGAGATAAGGACGAGTTGGTCTATATCAGACCGCTGTCAATGGCAACGCTCCGGTGTTCTACAACGGCACTATTTTGTGTTGCGCAGCAACAATCTTTTGACATGAAAAATTATAATACACTGAACATTAAATAAAGAAATGTCCCCTCCATGTGTGAATCATTTAAGTATATCCATATAATAAGCGGGTTAACGTTCGGCGAGTCGGTCGCTTTGTGGAATAGCAGCACTTCAGAGAGAACAAGACCCCTCCGCTCCGCGTCGGGGTCTAAAGATTCTCTCTGTCGTGCTGCTATTCCAAGGTAGCAACCTTCTCGCCGAGCGTTAACCCTTACTTATCTAACTCAAGGGGCGGTGTAAAATAAGCTTATTTCCAAAAATGGGACTGTATCACTTTAAGACTGCCTAGTCCAAGGCAGACACAACATGAAGCTGTGCAGTCAATGTCACTGTTATTTATTTAAATATTTACGGAAAGTCAGTTATGTAGAAAACAATTTTGGACATTTTGTTGCAGTGTCCATATATGCCTAGGTGTGCTTGGCAGATTTAAAAAAAATAAAAAATCCGCTAATAGACATTGCTATGGTGTATCAGGAATACCGAAAAAGAGAGGGAAAGGGCAATAGAAAAAAAAGTAATGCATCACAACACCAATACCCTAAACAACCTACTGGAATCATATGGCTCGAATTGCCCTTTTCTGTTTTCTACCTTGTATTCTACATTGAACAATTGAATGTGTTGTACAGCTGATGATGTGGCCATAGATAGATAGATAGATAGATAGCCTTTATTGTCTCCAAGGAGATTTTTTTTTCACCACTATTTGCTTTTACCACCTGTAGTAAGTCTGACAGGGTGCCGTCGCAGCAGAGCATGCGCTGTAGAACCATTCTAGGTGACATAGACATAGCCAAGAGCACAAAAGAAGCAACCAGAAAAAGTGACACACGGTCACAGGCTGAAAAGAACAGAGCCCGGTATGAACGCGGATGGTTTGCAGGTGAGCACTTTGGGTCTAAACTTAATTAACTGGTGCAGGAAGGGGCACCCAGTGTTGCAAAAAAAACGAAACAAAAAAACCCCAGCCAAAGTCGCTATTGGCTCTGTGAAAAGTCGCTATATGTCGCTACAATGACGTTACATATGACGTCACAGTGTCACACATAACACGCAGGTCTCTAGAAAAAGTGCCCACATGCCTACGTTCGCAACACAAATGGCCGGTGCTAGCTACTTTTAGGAGATCAGAGCTAAGCTGCAGCCCTGCTTGATCGTGGGAAATAACTCTGATGGCAGCGCAGAGTTACAATTATGTTGAAAAACAATGATTTTGTCACTGAAAAGGCGCAATTTCAAAAGTCGTCAGATTCACCAAAAAGTCGCTAAATTGGCAACACTGTGTGCGCCAGTACCGTTCTCGTGCGCCTGACAACAGTATTAGCCCCCGGATATGCTTGCTGCAGGTTACAAGTGTGTGTGCGCATGCCATGTGTATTTTATGTCAATTATGCGTCTGGGTGATACAAGGTGTGTACAGTTCAATATTGACAACACTGCAAAAGGCAATCCTAACCTGAGATTGGAATAAAGGCATCTTTAGTTGCGTTACAGCCAAACAAAAAAGAAAAATGTTAATGAGAGTCCCATTGTCTATCTGACCCCCTACATGATATCTTCTAGTAGGCCCTACATGATACGTCCAGTGTCATGCGTGACACTCTGATAACTCTTTAGCAAGTATGTTTCTTCAGCTGTGGTGGCTCAGGTGGTAGAGGAGCCATTCGACAAGCAGAGGGTTGCAGATTGGAGCCCCACACTGCCTAACCTCATTGATGTGTCCTTAGCAAGATACTTAGCTCCAAGTGTCTCCTGGTGGCAGGGTGGTACAGTGTGTAGCAGCCACGGTCCCCGGTATGTGTGTATGTGAGTGTGAATGGCTGAATGTGAGGCATACAATGTAAAGTGCTTTGAGTGCTCGAAGGAGTGGAAAGACGCTGTATATGCAGTCCATTTATGTGCACTCATTCTGACATGGTTGTGGCACTTATTTAACCCTTATGTTGTGTTCGGGTCATTTTTGACCCGTTTTCAAGTTTTAGTGTGAAAAAAACAAACTTTCCTTTATTTTCTTGGAATAAGGCTTCATCTAATCCTCAGTCACAATCATTTCAACACAAAAAAAATATGTTTTATCATTTTAGTAAATTTTAAAGGTCCAAAAAAAAAAAAAAGTTACTTCTGTGGTGTTCGGGGGTCAAAATTGACCCGGTATAGATTTTTGGTTGTTTTATGCATTTCTGAAAAGCTGTTGGTTGCCCTTTGTCTTCAGTTTGGTGATTTATGGTGAGGAAAATATATATCTTGCCTGAACTTTTTTTTTTGACAGCTTTTTGATATTACAAATCCAATATGGCTGCCGGACAGTCCCATACACTACAATATGTCATATCTCCTGTTGTGAAAGGAGTACAGATGTATTTCTGTTGTCTACTCATATGTTTTCATGGTCAGGGAATCCATTTCTGCATTTTTTGCACATTTGTTTGCAAAATACATTTTTGCACATTATTTTTTTTTACAAAAAACGTATCAAAAACTCATAATGGCACCCAAACCTGTAGAACTGGTCTTATACTTTCCATAAAGTTGATGTGGCAATGATATAATGGTCCATGTTCATGGCATAGGGGATTCAGATGAATAGTGTGACTTTTTTCATGTTCATTGAGGTGTTCATTTCCAATACCTTTGCATTAGATTGGCGGAATAGCTGGGACTCTGACAGAATTGTTATTTTGTATATTTACCACACTAAAATCATATAAATATTGAAAAACACCAAGTCAACATATTTAAACATTAATTTTATGCACTGAAAAACTAATTTAGTTGACATTTGGTCTTTATTCTGCTATAAATATCTTTGGTTTGGTTTGGACCCGAACACCACAAATGCCACTCTTGATGATATTTTTTAATATTAGAGAAAAACTAATAAAATAAATTTGGGGATTGTTGTACTCTCATATCAGCTGTAATACATGGACAACATAATCACTAATTGTATCACTTTGGGAGGTATTAATAGTGAATTTATGCAGATTTTAATAGTTTTGGTCATCAAAAACGATTTGCATAATGTGAGATAAAAGATCTTTAAAGTCAAAAAGATGAATACATCAAGTAATATTTCCATGAATATGAATACATACCAAGTTAGCCATGAGATGAAAAACAATATTTGATGATAACTAGTGTTTTTAGGTATTTTATAGCTGAGTTTTGTTATCACGGGTCAAAAATGACCCGAACACCACAGGTGTATGCATCTTATGAACACAACACAAGGGTTAAGGCACACAGCAAGCATTTCCCGGGCCTTAGTTTACTGACAACAATATGGTTGTGAGTTGCACTGTTTCGTTCCGTACAAAGAGTATTGTGCAGCGTGCAGTGAACGAGGGTGCATTCACTCAAGAAAGAGACTCGGGCAGACGAGAGAAAGAAGTGCAGTTACAGCACATAGGCCTACTTTATATCTCTCAAACACACACAGACACACACACACACATACACTCTCGAGCACAAACACACGCGTACACACACACACACTCACGCAGGCACACACACACACTTACGCATACACACACACACACACACACAAACTTGCGTGTGTGTTTGAGAGAGATATAAAGTATGTGCTGTAACTGTGCTTCTTTCTCTCGTCTGCCTGAGTCGCTTTCTTGAGTGTGACACCAACAGTAGGGAATGCACCCTCGTTCACGACACAGTCCTTTTTGTAGGAAACACACACACACACACACACACACACACACACACACACACACACACACACACACACACACACACACACACACACACACACACACACACACACACACACACACTATGCTTCCACCACCAGAGACTTCATTTCCCTCCAGCTCAGCCGATCTCAGCTCATCTCATCTCGTCTCTCCTCGATGTGGGTGTGTGGGTGTGTCTGTGTCTGTGTCTGTATGCGTGTGTGTGCGTGTGCGATACTCGTCTCATCTCTTGTCTTGTCTCTTCTCTGCAACACTTTTATCAGAAGCAGAAAAAGTACCTTCTCAGTCTCAAATTCACATACACGCACACACACACACACAAACACACACACACACACACACAGACACAGACACAGACACACACACACACATCCTGCTCCCCCTGGCTTGCACTACATCATCTGTGCGATTATCAGATACCCGCATGTGACACTGTCAGGGGCGTGTGTGTGAGAGAGAGTGAGTGAGTGACATGGGCATCTCTGCCTGCTCAGAGCCATTCCATCCACTGCCAACACCACTGTCACCACCATCTCAGATTGTTCGATAGCTCACTGTGTGTGTGCGTGCGCGCGCGCGCGCGCGCGCGTGTGTGTGTGTGTGTGAGCGAATATGTCATTGCACATATACCGGTATGTGAGTAAGTTTCACTGTATGTGTGACTTATGCTGGGTGGGATAGGGTAGGCTATGTGCTGTACTATGTGTGTGTCATGTAGGCTATGCTATGTATGCGTGTGTGCTGTATGGGTGCCCTGCATATCCTGCTGTAAATCTGATCGAAACAGGGGGGTGTTAGAACAAGATCTGTGTATGCGTTTGTGTGTGTCAGTAGATGTGTCCGAGTTTCACGTTGTGTTGCGTGAATGTGTGAATGTACTGTATGGATGTGTGTGTATGCACTCTATGTGTGTCCAGGTGGTGTTAGAACGAGATTGTGGACATTCAATCATCTCTCTCTCTGTGAGGCGAGAGAGCAGGGAGGATTACACACCTAAAGGGCAATCTGAGCACAGCTGAGTGTCCAAAGCTGATGCGTGTGTCACAGCAATATTCACAGACGGCGCAGGAAGATATAGTCCTAGAGGACCACCACCAATGGGCTTGCAAGCTTTGTGCTCGAGTGTGTTCATCCTCCCTAAGGTCATACTCTTGCATTACATTTACACGCACATTTACATTACACTTAGCTGATGCTTTTATCCTAGTACGTGGCTTACAGCTATTAAGGTACAGGGTATTAGCTTGCGTGGGGTGTTAGGTGCTCTTCAGCAATGGAGAAACCACGTCCTTGCTCATATGGGATTCGAACCCTCCTGATCACAAGTACAACTGTGTGGGTCCTCAAACCAATCATGTGATACTTGTGTGTGGGTAGAAGCAGGGAAGTATCTGCTTGACACTGCTTGCAAATGACTTCATTTATTGGGAGCAATGTTTCGATCATATATATGTTCTTCAGGCATCTTGGAAGTTTTGGTTTGGCACTTGCTGATGCTTTCCTGTTGGATGTGCGCACATTCCACTACTACTTCTGTGTGGGACCATGTACAGGCTGAAACATCCTGACCTTTTTCAATAGTAGTCTATTGAAATATTTAATATAGCACTAGGCATTATAGTATTATTGTATGGTCCTTCAAATCCATTTGCATGCAATAGGACAATTCCACAACCAATCACAGCAATGAACAAGATGATGTACATGTACGGAATAGTATTTATGCATGTCGGTGCTATTCGTTGACTAGTTAAGAGCATTAAATCAAGGCCACTATGGACTGTCAGTAGCAATTTACATCGACTAATATAGGACGTTTAGATTTATAGGACATCTAGATTAGATAGGCTAAGGGTCACTGGTAACTCAGTCCCCCATCCATATCACAATCCTCCACAATCCAATTGCCAGCGTACAGCAGCCTATGCACTGCATTGTGGACCTCCAAACCAAACTTATTTTTGTACTTTAAAGGTGCACTGTGTAGGAGGATGGCAGAGTACAGTAGGTATTGCAACTAAGCTGCTCATTGAAACTGTGCTGACTATTGCTAGATTTTATATCTTCATGAACATTCATTAAATAATAAACTAATATTTACTAATATAACCAAATTATCGTAAGTTTAGCAGCTAAAAATGTCTATTTCTGGAAAATAAAAATGGTGGACCATGGAGAAGACCCCCCTTTTCCTGCATGAAAAGTATAATTTGATGGTTGTGGAAATTAGCATTTCTGAATGGGCAGCATGAATTCTGGAAACTAACTACTAAAGATATTACACAGTGCATCTTTAAGTCCCATTTATACTGTATCACCAGTTACGCACATATTTCTGTTCTTACGTTCTAATCATCAACATCTTCATACCTCTGTCCATCTTTGATGTGTGGCATATATTTTTCCAATCGTCTTTCGATCTGTTACGTACGTAAAATAAGCTCCTCCATTATGTGTCAAAATGTGTAGGACTATAAAATCAACGACTGCAATGTGTGAAACAGTCCACAAGTATCCGTAGCCATCTGACACGTACTGTAGGGCATAGGCGTAGCCAGGGGTGGGCCTGGGTGGGCCTGGGCCCGCCCACTTGACATCCAAGCCCGCCCCATTCACACTGGACAGTCAACTGTTGCCTCATTGAACTATAATTAATGGCATAGCACTGAGCGATAATTAATCATTTTGTCAAAAGTCTGGTTCGTCTTCTGTGATTTCTATGATTTCAATTTCAAAGTATCATTTTTGAGCGCGATATTATAATATCTACCTACACGCTTTCGGGTTGGGCCCGTCCGATTTTTTCTGGGCCCACCTGTTTTATTATTTCTGCCTACGCCCCTGCTGTAGGGTATGAAATGTTTATATACGTAGTTCGGGAAAGAGGCCCGCAAGTGATTGACAGCTGTCATTGCTCCCGCCTACACGGAGATATAATCCCTTCTTTCACCTGTCTTCCCGAATTGTCCCACCTCATCCCCATCTCCTCCATTTTACTAAAGCAACCAGCTGCAATTTCGCTACACACATAGGGGGTGCTAGCGGATCTCATCCCACATGACCTCCGCTTAAAGCGTCTCAGGACCCGATCTCAGTAAACATGCCATACATGCCTGATGTTCACCAAGCACTCAGGGGTGAACTACTCTAGTGAATGGAAATTGAAAGTAACGTTCGTACACCAAGCTCTTAGGGCATGCTGCCTGAAATATCACTATATTAAATTAAAGGGACACTGTGTGAGATTTTTAGTTGTTTATTTCCAGAATTCATGCTGCCCATTCAGTAATGTTACCTTTTTCATGAATACTTACCACCACCATCAAATTCTAAGTATTCATTATGACTGGAAAAATTGCACTTTTCATACATGAAAAGGGGGATCTTCTCCAGTGTCCGCCATTTTGAATTTCCAGAAATAGCCATTTTTAGCTGCAAAAATGACTGTACTTGGACCATACTAGAAAACATTTGTTTATCACTTAGTAAACTTTCATGTAAAGATCAAATTTGGCAATAGGCAGCCCAGTTTCAATGAGCAGCATAGTTGCAGTACCTTCTTTGACCATTTCCTGCACAGTGTCCCTTTAAGAGAAACAGGAGCTTGGTGTGCAGACTTTATTTTCAGTTTTTACTGTATGCGACTTTGCTAGTCTTGCTCCCAACATTTTTTTGAGAGGGACGTGCATGTTTTCTCTTTGAACTAATGAATGGGCCTTTAAGGGCTAATGTATGTGAAGCTCCAAACGCCCAATCAGGGGTGGCCCAGTGGCAGGGATGCCTTGTAAATAGGACACCGCTGTAAATCTGGCTTCGTACTGTCTTCTTCCTCATACAATCTGCTGCAGTCAGTATGGTGGTATCCCATGCATAATTTACAAATATGCCAGGTATAATTACTGAAGTGATATGCTGACGCGTGGAAATCTTCTTGGATATACGGTATAAAACACATTTCTCCCAGTTTACAATTGGCCATGGTTATGTAAGTCCAGGCCCAGAATAGACACCTTCATCTTGGTTTAGACCCTGTTTACACACATAGGCCTATGGATATTTTCTTTGTAAAAGTATCCATTTGGGTCTTTTATTTAGGACTACATGTAAATGGATAGCTTTCCAAACTGTATTTTTTTTCACATTTTTTCCCCCACATACCGTGTAAACAGGATTAAACTATGTAACGGATAAAAAAAATCTTAGCTTGTAGCCCCTTAATGCACGTTGTACTATCTGAGGCATACTGTAGTCATTGAAAGGTTTATCACCATAGTACTACTCTTCTAAGGCATAACACAGGGCCTTTAGTAATGCACTGCGACTCGGTCATTGCCATTCTGGTAACAACACATGTATAATGCCGTGTTTTAACGGTTTGAAGCTATCTGCATAATACACTACCTAACTTAGAAGGAAGATGACACAATACAGTGCAGTAGGGGAAGTTAAGGGGGAGTATATACATTAACTCTGACAAAGATGACAAATAGCTACAGTGTACACCTAATCACCTACAACTATTATGAAAGATGAAAATAATTAAACTACCTTAAATTCTGCTACAGTAAGTATGTGGCTATTTGCAACCCTCTGCGACCACTTAAAGTAAACGTCCAGTTTATGGACTTCAAAGTTGTAGTGGAAGATGACATGATAAAGATTACTGTTACAAATCTTCCCAACAGTTTCTGATGAAAGGGTTCTTGGGATTGTGAGAGGTCGTGTGCAAAAGTCGGGTAGAGGGAGAGGGGAAAAAATAAAAAAAAGATTTTTATCTTGCATTTCTTTGAAGTTTAATTACAGGGATGTACTTGCAGCGCATGCCATGTTTCATGTCAAACTCGATTTAAATTAAAGGTTTGAACTGAAGCGACTTCTTCACTCGGCTAACACTATGTAGGTCAACCAGTTGAACACTTATACTTCATAGCATGCAACGCCTTAGCCATGGTCCCAGCCCCCCAGAAAATAAATAAATACAGTGTTAATTTAACACTGTAAATAAATATATACTTCCAGAGTTAATTCAACACCCTCGGACCAAATACATTAGAAGATGTTACATTGACTACATTAACTGTGTAATCGCAATAGCAACCAGAATAATAATAATAATAAAAGTATTTCCATCTGCATCCTCAAGATACTTCTTTTGTTCCCTCCTACCCACTCCAGAGTGAACCAGAAACATTATTTATTTATTTTCTTGTCTGTGTCTATTCAGGGTACACATTGGGCCTAATTGCCGAAAAAGTACGCAATAACAACAACAGCTTGAGAGAAGAAAACTAGGCCTACGTTATCTGGTGCTTGAGTGAGGCAGGTTTTGGGTGTGGGGTGGCGTTGGGTGGAGGGGCTTTTGGTAGAGTGTGTTTTAGTTGAACCTGGGACCTCATGTGCAAAGCTTGCTTCCACACAAAAAAGCAACATATGTAACTTTTTAAGCAAATATTTGGATGAACTAAAATTGATGTAATGTGAAAAGGTGAATTGGCACTGGATTTTAAATTAAATGCCGCAAGAATGTCTGTGAAATTTTGATTTGATTTTTTGTGCTTATGTATATTTTAAAAGAACAGTCCACCGTGTTTCAATAATAAAGTGTGTTCTTCTTTGACCTGAGATGAGCTCTCGACCAGCCTTGTCTTCGGACGCGCCCCCAGTCAGCAACACACGTGGCCCAAACTAGTTAGCATTAGCTTGGCTCAGCTTTGCCGACGGACACATTCGGTGCCCTAACTTAGAAGTGACCAAATTGTTCCACGTGTTCCCTATCCCTATCCATGCACGACTATGTAGTAAACCATAGTAAAGTTGTTGCACAAAATGAAACGTGGCGATTTCCTACCTAGATAAAGAAATGGCACTGTAATGAAATGCGTAGTAACACATTCGGAGTCCTTCGACTTTGACGCATTGATACCTTCACTTCTAGTCCTCTTGCACAAAGGGATAGGGGGAGGGGGGAAGGGGGGGACTAGGAGTGACGGTATCAATGTGTTGAAGTGGAAGTACACAGAATGTGCTACTACGCCTTTCATTACAGTGCCATTTCTTTATCTAGGTAGGAAATCGCCACGTTTCATTTTGTGCAACAACTTTTGGATCGGTTAACGGTTAACTAGTCTTGCAGGGGTGTTTAAATAGGGAACACATGGAACAATTTGGTCACTTCTATCTTAAGGCACCAAATGCGTCCATTGTCAAAGCTGAACAAAGCTAATGTGAACGAGTTTGGGCCGTGCGCACTGCTGACTGGGGGAGCGTCCGAAGACGAGGCAGGTCTGGAGGAGCTCATCTCAGGTCAGAAAAGAACACACTTTATTACTGAAACACAGTGGACTGTTCCTTTAAGATTTTCACATATGCAAATATTCCGTAGGAAATCCACGCAAGTATTAGTACTTGAGGCATGAGTTTGGGTGGAGGGGCTTTGGGTTGGGTATGTTTTAGTTGGACGATAGCCTGATCTAGTGAAACTAGCCATGTAAAAAGTAACATCTGGTGTGTATGTGGGGGTTGACTTTGGGTCATGTGTGTTTAACTTGGACAAATGTTTGTTGTGGCAAGTGGGATTGTATGGAGTTAGACTGCGCCAGGGAGGTTGGAGATTGAGGGGTGGGGATGCACGGCGCTTTGATTCGGGACTTCAGCTGGACACAACTATTTTTTGGAAAGATATTTTAAAGCGTTTTTAAACCTTCATGACAGACAGGACAGTTTGGTAGCCCGGGACAGAGCTCAGGTGAAGTGAGTTGATCAGTGAAGGGATTTAAACTTTTCCAAAACAAGCTAGCAGGCTATTTTTTAACATTATTACTAAGCTAAACATAGCTGAAGACTTATTTCTTTACCACAACAGTGAAGAATTAAGTTGACAGGTGGTCCCTGAACATTTCTGGGGGGACAACGTGGTCCTCGGTCTGAAAAAGTTTGAGAAACACTGCCTTAGTCGATTGAGCCATTCACGACCGAGGCCGACACCACAGTTTTATCAATGCAGTCTAAATCGAGCCAAAACTTTCAGAAGAAGGCCCTACTTCACTATTGTTCCTCCAGAGGGCTGCTTTCGGCTTTGTTACACACTAAAAAAACAGTGTTATTTCAACACTTGCAGAGTCAATTGAACATCTTCTAGAGTGCATTTCATCCCAGAGTACTCTCTACTCTGTGTTGAATCAACACTGCATTTTTTTGTTGCTGTGTACAGACCTCGTTCCACCGTTCTGCCACGTCTCCCCCAAGCTGCTCTGCCACAGGCTGACGCACAGCTCTGGCTTAAATGAGACAGGAGAAATATTACAGCGCGCGAGGGCGCACCGTGTGCCGCTTATTGCCTGCGCCCCCGGGCAGGCAGTTTATCACCGTGAGAATGAAAAACAATGACGACGTCAAAAGAGGCTTTTCGCTGGGGGCTTGCTCCCGAGCCCCTCTGTGTCTGTGGCGGCTGATGAGACCAGAGAAAAGAGGAGGATAGTGGAGAGAGGGGGGAGGAAAGAAGAGGAGAGGAGAAGACAGGAGAAGAGGCGAGAAGAGAGGATAGATGAGATAAAACAAGAGGAGAGGAGAAGAGGGGAGAGCATGGGAGAGGAGGATGGGGGAGGAGGGGAGAGGAAAGAATAAGAGAGAGAGAGGACAAGGGAGGAGAGAAGATGATTTGGAGAGGGCAGGAAAGGAGTGTAGAGAATAGGGAGAGAACAGTAGAGAGAGGACAGTACAGTAGAGGAGGAGATAAGACAGAGGAGAAGAGAGGGAGGAAAGAGAGAGGAGTAGGGGAGAGAGAGGGGGAGCACAGGGAGAGAAGAGTGCAGGGGAGAAGGAGTGGAGAACAGAGCAGGGGTAGGAAGAGAGAGGAAAAGAGCAGGGGAGAAGAAGAGAGGAGAAAAGAGAGCAGGGGAGGGAGAGGAAGAGAGGAGAAAAGAGAGCATGCAGGGGAGTGGGAGAGGAGAGCATTTTAAAGGGTTTAGAGCAGCTCACCCCCCTGTCACCTCCCAGCCCCTCCGCACCGAAAATCACTTAACCATACTCCCCCATCTGGCAGATGTCAAGAGGCTTTTAGAGGCGTTTATGCAACAAGCAGTCAGACGAAGAGATGGTTTGGGGAAAAAAAAACAACATGATATGAAATACCCTGTTTTGTTCGGATTTGCGCTGTGCCGGGGAAAATGACAAATTACAGACATGTCTCACAAACAGCTCGGTACAGAATACAAATAAATGTGTGTCCATTTTTGGAGTCATTTCAAAAACGATTGCACATCACAGAGAGGAGTTGTTTTTGTGTATGTGTATGAGCATTGCATTGGATACGAGATGGAATATTTTTTTTTCATTTTTTCGAGAACATCTTATGAGGTCTGAGGCAAACAACAAAACGGTTATCACGTAAAGGCTTTTGTTTCGGCTATGCAAGATTAAAGGCAAAGGCCCAACAAGCAGCAAAGGGCTGTGTTTTGTTGTGTTGTTCAGCAAACAGTCAATCTGGATGCTTTCATGCACAACAGGCTTCCTTTTGGAGATGACAGTAAGCGAGGTCGTGAACCCAGCACCTGCAGACGAACCCTGAGAACAACAATGCCGCCTGTCACTTTACGTTATCCGAAGTCCATTCATGCTACTTTTGCTTGAGCAACAGGCTGGCAACAAAAGGAGCTTGATCACACCAGGTTGTTATTTAGCACGGCAGATGAAAGAACTCTTTCTCTGTCTATGTGTCTCTCTCTGTCTGGATTCTAATGTCTTTTCCTCCTCCCTGTCTGTCTGCCTTTCTGTCTGTCTGTCTGTCTCTTCTTAGAAAACCTGTCGACAATTCAACCAGCCATGCGCTTGTGTGAAGCAGGAGGGCCTATTTTCCTCCTCCTTGTCATCAGTGGGTAAGTCTCTCTTTAGCTTATTATTGCTTCCCTTCATCAGTTAAGTGAATGATGTGAACTAGGATAAGCTTGTAATATATGCTTTGCTACCTTGGTATATCTCTGTAACATAGGCCTATTTTTGCTTTCCTTCATTTGCCAAGAAAACAGACAGACTATGACAAAAACAATAAGGGACTTTTTATACAGTTCTTTGCTTAGTATGCTTACATGTGATGTCATTTTCTACCTTATTGCGTATCCCAGACGAGCCCCCAAATTGTCCTTGTGTCTTTGTGCAGTCAGTGAGTGTTATACAGTACACTGGAAAGCATTTAAGGAAATTAAACGTAAAAAAAGTAAGTTGCCCTGCTGCCTTGAGTTCGTGAGAGAAAGTCTCAAGTTGAGTTAAGACTTCAGTTGAGTTAACTTACAAACTTATGGCAGCAGGGCAACTTACTTTTTTAATTGGCTTGTAAGGTTTTGCAGTGTACATGGAGGAGAAACAAGCATGATTAATCCCAAAAACAAAGACTTTATCAGTCTAGTCTGTCTAGTTTCTGATTAGAATGAATATCAGTGATGAGCCCATTACCAATCTGGATGAAATCAGATTCGCTGCATGTAGGTTGAGGTGCAAGACAAATGAATCAACAACGAACAAGGTTTTGTGGCCAATGGGCATATCGGTGTAGTGGCAAATGCTGCGGCAAACGGGGAAAAAAAACCTGAACTAAAACATTAATTTTAAAAAATTCAAAAGGCCAAATGATATTCTCATACTGCAACATGCTCGGCTAGTCTTTGTGCATTGAGGAATATTTACTGTAATCCAACCAACTCTGAACCAGCTGATCATAGCGAGTACTCAAGTATGAAGTCTAGGGGTGCATCCCAATATGTGTCCTTGCCTCCTCCACTTGTGCTTGTCTCCTCGTCCCGCCTCCTGGCCCCTCCTCCGTGGAGAAAACGATAAAGTTTCCCAGCTGTCAGCCTCGCCACAACAACTTTTGAGGGACTGTTTTTCATTCACCATCCCAATTGCAAATGAGAAAAAGACTTTACAATTGAGCTTTTGCAAGATATTGAAATATAATGCTGTTGTCAGTGATGTCATCATGACGAGAAGCAAGTGGAGGAGGCAAGTGGAGGAGGCAAGGTCACATATTGGGATGCACCCTATGTCTGAATAGGGAAATAGCACGAAACTCAGCAGTGAGGGCCAAAAGAATGTTGCCCACATCTTTGGGGGAGCAAAGTACATTTTATACTCTTGCGTGAAAACTTTTCTCTAAGATAAACAATCCTTGGAATGGGTAAGACGGATAGCTTTTAATCATAGAATCGTGGCGGAGAAGCTATCTTGTTAAAGTGAGCCTGGCAAGTAGGAGGCAAAACTCTGCCTGCTGTTTTTCTGCACAGTTTATCTAATTTATTATGAACTGTGTTGGGTACGTGGATGTGTGTGTGTGTGTGTGTGTGTGTGTGTGTGTGTGTGTGTGTGTGTGTGTGTGTGTGTGTGTGTGTGTGTGTGTGGTGAATGATATTTGTTTCGGTGTGTAAATATGGGTAAAGTGTGTGTTTATGAGTTGATATGGGTTTGTGTGTTTGTGTGTACAGCATGTGGCAAATTGTAGTGATTGTGTGTGTGCACGCGCTGTCAGACGAGAGTGAGAGTGCTGTGTGTGTGTGTGTGTTGTTGTTGTTGTGTGTGTGTGTGTGTGTGTGTGTGTGTGTTGTTGTTGTTGTGTGTGTGTGTGTGTGTGTGTGTGTGTGTGTGTGTGTGTGTGTGTGTGTGTGTGTGTGTGTGTGTGTGTGTGCTTGTGTGTGCTTGTGTGTGTGTGTGCTTGTGTTTGTGTGTTGATGTGTGTGTGTCTTTTGATGTCTGTGCACATGTGGGTCTTAATGTGCGTGTGTGCGCGTGCGTGTGTTTTGATGCGTGCATGCATATGTGTGTGTTTTGATGCGCGCTTGGTCTGGAGGTGGGGGATATAAAAAAACAGCTCTCATTCAGGTGCTGCGCTTGCCAAAAAGCATCCCATGGCGCTCTTGATGAAGCGCAGGAAGTGGGGTGGTGTGTGTGTGTGTGCATGTTGTGTGTGTGAGTGTGTGCGTGCGTGCATGTGTGGGAGTATGTGTGTGTGTGCGTGCCTGCTTGCGCGCCTGCGTGTGTGTGTGTGTGTGAGGTGGCTGACTATTTCTGCCGCTCTTCCTCTGAGGTGATAAGCTTCGCTTCGCAACGTTGACGTAGCTGCCCTGGCAACAATGCGAGCATCACTGGAGTTTTATATATATTCTTTAAATTATTTAATTCCCTCTCCCTCTCTGCCTTCCTCTCCATCTCACTGACTCACTCACTCCTTCGTTCACTGATACACCACTGGCAGTATTTGAAAAGCCACAGTTGCCTAAAGTACAGACATTCATACAGGATTATGTGGGCTAGAGGGAGGAGAGAGAGAGAGAGAGAGAGAGAGAGAGAGAGAGAGAGAGAGAGAGAGAGAGAGAGAGAGAGACAGAGACAGAGACAGAGAGATGGAGACAGAGAGATGGAGACAGACAGAGAGAGAACAAGGGACAGAAAGACAAAAAAGAAAGACAGTGGTGTTGCTACTGCAGCAGGATAATTGGATGAGAGAGAGATGGAGAGAGAGAGAGAAAGTGAGAGAGAGAATGAAGAGAGCGAGAGCAAGAGTGAGGGAAAGAAAGAAAGAAAAAAGACCAAGAGAGAGTGGTGGTGGTGGTACTGCAGTGAGATAGGTGGATGGTATTACAGCTAATCCCTGTAGACGGCTTGGCTTGGTGGTGAAGGGAATGGCGCTTTTCTGGTTGGTTAGGTTTGGATGGATGGATGATACAGTATATGCTGCGCCGCGTTGTGCCGCGCCGTGCCGTTGGGGCGTAGGTGTGCCAGCACAGAGCAACAGAGGCGGAGAGTGTCACTCCATCGTTTTTTCTTTCTTTCTTTCTTCATTTCTCTCTCTCCCTTTCCCTCTCTCTGTCTCTCATACACAGACACATACACACACGCATCCATGCACGCACGCACACACACGCATACATGCACGCACGCACACACACACAAGCACACACTCACAAACACGCATACATGCACACATGAATGCACGCACACACACACACACGCGTGCACACATGAACACACACAAGCACGCGCACGCACACGCACACATACACACACACACACACACACATACACACACACACACAGACACACACACACACACACACACACACACACACACACACACACACACACACACACACACACACACACACACACACACACACACACTCCAATCCCAGGGATCCCTCTGTCATCACGGCTGGCTTGTATGTTATCACCACTCGCAAGGGAGCCGTCGCACTGACACGATTACACATGACCTGGTAAAAAAAGAGGAGAGAGGGAGAGAAAGAGAGAGAGAGAGAGAGAGAGAGAGAGAGAGAGAAGGATATTATGAAAGTGTATGAAAGAGAGAATGAGAGAGAGAAAGAGAGAGAGATATGGAAAAGAGAGTGCACAGGGACTTTTGATGGTCTCAGTGTCACATCAAATAGGGACCGAGAAAGAAATAAAATAGAGAGAGAGCGAGAGAGAGAGAAAGGGGGGAGTAGGGGAGAGGTGGAGAGAGGGAGAGGTGCAGAGTGAGTGAGTGAATGAGTGAGTGAGAAAGACAGGATGAGAGATGAAAGGGAAAACATATAGTGAAAGAGAGAAAGAGGGTGAGGGACTGACAGAGAGAAACTGCAAGAAAGATGGAAACGCTACCGCTCACAAAAGGTTTATGAAAGATATTTATATATCTGTGTGTGTGTGTGTGTGTGTGTGTGTGTGTGTGTGTGTGTGTGTGTGTGTGTGTGTGTGTGTGTGTGTGTGTGTGTGTGTGTGTGTGTGTGTGTGTGTGTGTGTGTGTGACCAAAAGGGGTTGGGGGAGTTGAGGAGTGTGCCTTTGGTGTAATCACTGCCCTGCTTGAGGTCTCATCAGGACAGGCTGTGTGTGTGCGTGCGTGCGTGCGTGCATGTGTGTATTTATTTCCGGGGTTAACACAGTACAGGGGTTGTGGACTTGGCTCCAGTTGGGCTCTGTTTCCGTGGTCTGGACATTCTGTGAATGGACAGCCATCTTTTGGGCAGATCAAAGAAGTGTGTGTGTGTGTGTGCTTGTGTGTGTGTGTGTGTGTGTGTGTGTGTGTGTGTGTCTCCGCGCAAGCGTGTGTGTGTGTGTGTGTGTGCAGGGCCGCTGACAGCTTTGGCTGGGCCCAGGACAAAGTCATCCGAATGGGCCCCCTCACCCAATACATTCAATGTAATGAGGACCCAATTATGGGCCCCCTATCTCCCAGGGCCCGGGACAACTGACCCCTTTGTCCCCCCTTGTCGGCATCCCTGTGTGTGTGTGTGTGTGTGTGTGTGTGTGTGTGTGTGTGTGTGTGTGTGTGTGTGTGTGTGTGTGTGTGTGTGTGTGTGTGTGTGTGTGTCACCACCTCTTTGACTCACCATCTGTCCATCTGTCCTCCACATGGACCAGCCGGCTGTGGAACAGACGGGGGGATGATCTTCTGACACTGGCCAGGGACGGAGCACGTTGAAGCGGGCAGCTGTGGGGCAACTCTGGGGCAGCTACAGTATGGTGCCCTACAGAGCAAAAAGGCAGTAATGGCATTATTGTTGAATCAAAATCACATTTTAAAGGGACACTGTGCAGGAAATGGTCAAAAAAGGTACTGCAACTATGCTGATCATTGAAACTGGGCTGCCTATTGCCAAATTTGATCTTTTCATGAAAGTTTACTAAACTATTAGTAAACCCATGGCCCAAGTCCAGTCATTTTTGCAGCTAAAAATGGCTTTCTGGAAATTCAAAATGGCGGACAATGGAGAAGATCCCCCTTTTCATGTATGAAAATTGCAATTTTTTCAGTCATAATGAATACTTAGAATTTGATGGTGGTGGTAAGTATTCATGAAAAAGGTAACATTAGTGAATGGGTAGCATGAATTCTGGAAATAAACAACTAAAAATCTCACACAGTGTCCCTTTAAGTTGAATAACATTATTGAACAAGGCAAAGGATGTGGCAATATAAAGTAACAAAACTGACACATGCTAGTACGTTACCTAAGCCTACTTAGGCAGGACCACGGGATCATTAGTAGAGTCATTTTGATCAGACACTCGTGATTACTTTGTAGAACAGCTATGGGCCATGGATTGAGCATGTCGAGAGCAGCTATGGGGGCAGCTCTATGGGCAGGG
>NC_085873.1:26462312-26472312 GCF_034702125.1 Engraulis encrasicolus
GCCATGACTGCCTTGTGAACAGGGAAAGGCTTGCAGAACTTCATAACTTTATAATTGAAAAAAGTTTAAATTGTTAAGTGCCACAGTAGGTCTACTAGTATGGCATAAATAAACTTGAAAGGAATCAATATACGACTGACTTGAATCAGTTGGATGACTGACACATTCGAAATTCTATTTTGAGCAAGAGCAACATTCCAGTGCATCTTTTGAATCTACTTAGTGCCGAGTCTAAGCCATCTGCCATGGGCATCTCAACATCTATTTACTTTATACTGACACACTTTCTCGGTGTGACTCTCGCTGGCAAGGAAGCCAGCAGGGGGGGACTAAGGGCTCCGTTGTCCTGGGCCCAGGGAGAAGATGGCCCCTGAATTGGGTTTCCATTACGTACATTCTATGTATTGAGCGGGGTGGTGTGGGGGGTGCTTTCAGATGACTTTGTTCCGGACCCAGCCAAAGCTGTCAGCAGCCATGCTCTTTGGATGCCCCAGATGTGTTGGTTGAGGAGCCAAAACTGTGTCACACCGGATTTGCCTCTTCGCTTAGGTGGTTGGCTGGGTGCTTGGTTGGCTGTATGGCTGGCTGGCTTGCTGGTAGGGAGTCAGACTTCACGTTCACATTTATCTTTGTTTCTCAACTCTCCCTGACCCTGACACAGTTTCTCCCGATCGTCTTTCACAGATGTCTGTGAAATAGCCCCAGGAATCAGTCACTCGCCAGAATTTACCACAGTAGCAGTCTACTGCATTTGGCTGGCTCACTGGTAGGGCTACAGGCTTTGGATACTCAGTTTCCCAACAACTACTGAACTTTGACACAGTTTCTCTCTATCAGGCTGCCACAGATGTCTTGGTGAAATAGCCCCGGAACTGATCACCCACCAGAATTTACCACAGCGCTAGTTTGGCATATGGTATTTGCCTGGCTCACTGGTATGGCTACAGACTTCGAGTACTGAACATCTAAACTCTAACTCACTTTTTCTTCATTTTGGATGCCCCAGTTATCTTGGTGAAATAGCCGTGAAACTCAGTTACTCACCAGATCTGAAATTGCCTAGGCATTCTTCAGTTTCTCAACAGCCCTCACGTACTTTTTTGTCTGCCCTGCTGCTGCTGAACCATAATTGTGAAAAATGTCAAATGGCCTCCACAAAATCATCGATTCACCATAATTTATCACAGTGCCAGTGAGATGGCTTAGCTGGCTGCCTCAAAAGCAGACGTAACTTCCTTCACATTTCTCAGTTTCTTCCCAATCCTGACATATTTTACTCTCTGTCAGTGCTGCTGCCATAGATGTGGTGGCTAAATGGAAACAAAAAACCCTCAGTGTTGAATTAACACTGCATTTTTTTTACTGTGTAGCTGGTCGCCATCACGTCTCAGTTTCTCCAGGGAGGTTTCTGCTGGAACTCCCCATCCACAGCAGCAGCTCCACATCGGCTCGGCCCTCTTCGTCTGCCTCTCCTGGAAGATTTCGGGGGCAGGGCATGCTGCCACGGAAAGTTATCCGTTCCGGGCCAGGCTGCGCTTCTGCGTCACCCTCTGCGGCAGTTGTTGCAGTAGCAGTAGCATTAGCCATAGCTGCAGCTGTGGTAATCCTGCCGCAATTGGCCTCGGTGCCAGCGATTAGCGGGATCGGCTGCTACGCGTGGTGACAGGGCCCCGCTGTTGACTCCCCGGAGCAAGGAGGGAGGGAGGGATGGGGAGGAAGAGGAGCTCAGAGGGAGGGATGGAGAGAGGAGGAGTGAGGGGATGGAGAGAGGAGCAGTGAGGGAAAGGGGAGGGGAGGAGTGAGGGGATGGAGGGAGGAGAAGATGGGGAGAGGAGGGAGGGAGGGGATGGGGAGAGAAGGAAGTGAGGGGAGGGGGATAGGAGGAAGCGGAGGGGAAGAGGAGGAGTGAGTGGGATGCAGGTGTAGGCATGTTGGAGAAGGTGGAAGGGAGGAAATGATGAGGAGTGAGAAATGGTACAAGGAGGAGAAGTGAGCGTAGAGGAGGAGTGAAGGGAATTGGGGTGTTGGGGCAGAGAAGAGATGGATGTGGAATGAAGGACAGCATTGGGAGAAGAGGAGGAATGAGGGGGAAGGGGGTGTTGAAGGAGGGATGGGAGGAGAGGGCAATTGGGGTGCTTGGTGTAGGGAGAAGGGTTGAAGGGAGTCTTGGTATAGGGAGGATGGTTGAAGGGAGTCTTGGTGTTGGGGGGACTTGAACTCCCAAAAGAGCACCTGTCACTCACCATTTCACAGTTTAAATATCATTTGCCAGCATCCCTCTTTCCTTCCCTCCTCCCTTTTCTCTTGCCTTTCCTACTTTTCTCTGCCTTCCCTCTCTTTATTTCTGCCAACTGTACTTCCCTCTCTCCCTTTCTCTCTTCCACCACCCCTTCCTTTATTGTTAGCACACACTCCTCTTTTCTTCCTCATTCACTCTTTCCTTGCCTCTCTACTTCCCCCTCTCCCTTTCTCCATCCTTCTTTATCTCCTCTCCTGTTCCCTCTCTCCCTTCACCTTTCTGGTTTCCTTCCCTTCCCTTTCACCACCAACCCTTTCTGACATTTCTGCTTTCCTCCAGCGTTGCCAGATTGGGAGGTTACCTGCCCAATTGGGCTACTTGGGAGGGCCGTCTGCGGGTAAAAACAGGAAATTTTGTCCATTTGCCGTTTTTCTCTGCCATTTTATGTCCATAGAAATCAATGTATTTTGTTGAAATTTGGCGGAATTTAGCACATTTTGGCGTTTTTTGAGAACCTTTTGGGCGGATTTTGATCAGACATATCTGGCAACACTGCTTTCCTCCTCGCTGCTGTCAACTCTACTTTTTCACACCGGGCTTTAGGCAGACAGTTGAGCGAGACTGAGGGTTTTTCACGGCAGGCTTAGGGCACGGAAACACATGCTCGCCACGGGAGCTAACATCTATCTCCCCCAAGGATTAGGTGGTTAAATCCCCCCCAGGAGAGCCGAACAGCTGTGGGTCAGAGCAGGTTGCAGGTTTGAATCCCTTACCAGACAAGAAGGATGTGGATGGGGGAATACATAACTAGTGCTTTCCCTGTACTAACATCAATGGTGGAAGAGGCCTCTTTGCTCCAAGTGTAACTGCACAGTCTTGACAATGACCATGTTGTTTGCACACAAACATTTTGTTTGGTCTTTCACAAGTTCTTTTTATGTGTGCTGATTTTCTCTTCAAAAAATGAGGTGACCATTTTTGAAAGAAAATGGGCCAAGAAAAAATAGGTTACCAGGTAAAGAATGATTGGTGACCCAAGTGCCTATGAAGATTCTCATTTATTCAAGTTACTGTTCTTGAGAGAGTTTAGTTGTAGTAGGCAACTGGACTTTTGTTTCTTGAAGAAATTTCTGTCTGCTCATCTTTCAGACTTTCACATTGATATTTCTCATCAATTGACATGTATGTGGATATTTTTAAACAGCAATATTTTCTTTATCCGTTTACATTTAAACATGACATGTGGATGAAAATGTTACGAAAAAAACAACAACAAAAAAACATTGTGACTGGTGCGCTGGCTGGAGTCCTGAAAGGGACAGTCTTACAACTGGAGTTTTGAATTGAGAGTTCTTAAACATTGTTAAGGTGTAACCAAGGGGACAAAACCTCCACATATGTGTAAACGGTTTGCAAGTCTGGAGAGCGAGCAGCCCATGGACACATGACAAAGGTCACGTGTGCTGGTGTGAATACACGAGTCACTGAGGTGGTCACACATACGCACGTCCCACACTCCAAGGTGTGAAATCGTTCTGATGGTGGCAAGCAGCCTTCAGAGCAATTGTTACTTCTTGGATGAGACCCCAAAGTCTTCAGGCTAAACAAAAGAAGTCCAAATTACCTACAGCAAAAAATGTTTGAATGTTTGTGACCAAAGTTACGTATTTATTTATATAGACTTTTCATGCACATGCATTCATACACCAAAGCAAGCAAGCAATCTTCAGAATAATTGAAGAGTTCAGATGCAAAACCCCCTAACTCCATTTCTGAAGACCTGCACTTCTATATTTTTAGAAAACCCTGTTGTTGGTTTGGTTTACATTCATGTACTTGATAATACATATAAATAGTTACATTACAGAAATAAAATAAAAGAAGATGCAATTTTGATAGCTTTGTATTAAATAAAAATGAATTAAGATTATTTTCTGAAAAGGCACTTAGGGGGTTTTGCATCTGAACTCTTCAATTGTACCTTCTTGGATGAGATCTCAAAGCAGCACAGTATTGTATATAGAAGGTATAGAAGGGTGATGCAACCCTCCCCCAAGTCTTCAATCTACAAAAAGAAGTAAATGTTTTGACGGTTTGTGACCACGGTTATTTCAGGGCTTGGGGTTATTACCTAGATCCCTGTCTGTCTGTCTGTCTGTCTGTCTGTCTGTCTGTCTGTCTGTCTGTCTGTCTGTCTGTCTGTCTGTCTGTCTGTCTGTCTGTCTGTCTGTCTGACTGACTGACTGACTGACTGACTGATTGACATAGATATATGGACAGTGGGTGTTCAATTCGAGAGTGAAACAACCGCAGGGGATGGGGCAGTAGTCTGTCTGTCTGTCCACCCTCAGTTTCTGTCACCTGCGGGTGGCGTGGTACCAAACACACAACATCATGTGCATCTAGTGTTGTTCAGGGGTTCCAGGTTGCTGTCTCTTATTGCTCTTGTTTGTCATTGTGACCACACAGCACTCTGCACAGCACATGGTTGCACACCACAAAATTGTTGTTTTTTTTTTTTTGCTTAGATCATCAAACATGTGAGAAGGGAAGTACCGACAGGTGCCTCGGGGAGAACACACTGTGTAGGAGCTTGAACCATGCCCAGTGTGCCTCAGGCTCAGGACCAAGGATGGGGAAGAGCGCTGCTCATTTTACTCCCTCCACCCGGCTTAACTGTCAGTGTCGGATATTGAACCAACAACCCTTAGGCTGCAAACCAAACACCTTCTGCTCGCCCGACGCCATGACTGCCTCAATATATTCTTTCCACCTAGTGATTTGGGTGCAATATAAAGATATTAAAAATCCTTTGTGGGTAAGGGGAGGGAGGGAAATGTGTGTTTGATAAGGAGAAAGAGAGAGAGAGTGTGAGAGAGAGAACATGGGCGCAACAGAGAGGGAACAGAACAGACAACAACAGAAAAGAAACAGCAACACAATGCATCCATGTGTGTGTGTGTGTGCGAGTGTGTGTAAATGTAATATGTATGACAGCCTCTCAGTCATTCTCTGCCTCGTAGGTGATGTTGCAGCTGCTGACATCGGGACAGGTGGGAACACCTGAAGACATTAAGACTGCTGCCCAAATAATGAGATGGGGCCCGCAGCACGCATCCTCTCTCTCTCTCTCTCTCTCTCTCTCTCTCTCTCTCTCTCTCTCTCTCTCTCTCTCTCTCTCTTCAGTCTTTTTCTTTTTGTCCCTCTTTCTTCTTTACTCTCTCTCTTTTGCTCTTTTTTCCCCGTCTCCATCTCCATTATAATAGCTTCTCTTCTCACTATCCCATCCCATCTTGTCTTTATCTCGACTTCCAGTGGCACACAGACGTTTTGGGGGGCAGGTGCTCAAGGAAGGGATTGGGGGTTGGGGGCGCATGTGGAACTTCCGGGTGTCTAGGCTATAGAGTCTATATGTGACATCGGAATATTATTGACACATGCATTGTCATTTCAAAATGGACCACAGCATATTGTAACAGAAGAAAGCTACCCAAAAAAAGAACTTTCAAAAAGGGAATGTTTTGTCCAGTAGGGGAAAGGGGAAGGTGTTTTAGCACCACCTTGTCCCTATCAATGTACGCCTATGTCTTTTTCTCTCTCTCTTCTTTACCTCTCTCTTCTCTCCTCCATATATCGCTCTCCCCTTCACTCTGTCTCTGTCTCTGTCTCTGTCTCTCTCTCTCTCTCTCTCTCTCTCTCTCTCTCTCTCTCTCTCTCTCTCTCTCTCTGTCTCACTCATTCCATCTGCCCCTCTGTCTTTTTCTTTGACGAGTTTTGAGAGTGCTGGATCTCTGTTGAATCGGGGCAGCGGGAGCCGTAGGGAGTTTGGGGCCCTTTGAGTGTCGGCGAGATGTGAGTGCAGGCGGCAGCCGCGGTGTCGGACAGGAGCAGCCAGGCGAGCCGCGGCCAACATCAGAGGGAATGGCAGACAGGAGTAGAGAGGGGAAAGGGGAGGAGTGGGGAGAGGAGAGAGGAGTGTCTCTCTTTCTTTCCCTTTTTGCTTTTGCTCACTGTAGCCCTTTTTTTATCTCACACTGGTGGTGTCACACTCAGATACAGACCCCCTACACCCACTATGTTGGAGAGGAGAGGAGTAGAGAGGACTTTTTCTCTCTCTCTCTCTCTCTCTCTCTCTCTCTCTCTCTCTCTCTCTCTCTCTCTCTCTCTCTCTCTCTCTCTCTCTCTCTCTCTCTCTCTCTGACTATGACAGAGAAGGAAGGAGTAGAGATGGGTGTATCTCTTTCTCTTTCACTTGTTCTGTAGCGGTTATTCTCTCTCATTCTGTCACTACTTGTGCTTCACAGACCCCCCACACCAAGTGTGGCAGAGGAGTGGAGGGGGGTGTCTCTCTTTCTCTCCCGTTCTCTCTTTCTGTCCTCTCTTTCTCTCTCTCATTCTCTAACTCATAGTCTCTGATACAGACCCCGGAAAATAGAGTGGAGAGGAGTGTCTCTTTCTATCACTTTCACTCGTTCTGTAGCTCTCTCTTTTACTGTCACACACACAGATACCGACCTCCCACACCCAATATAGTTGAGAGGAGTGCAGAGGAGGGTATCTCTGGCTCTCTTCCTCTCCCTCTCCCTCTCTCTCTCTCTCTCTGATCTTTTTTCTCTCTCTCTGTTGCTCCCACAGACCTCCCACACCCAATATGCCAGAGAGGAAAGGAGTTTCTCTCTTTTTCTGTTTGCTCTTTCTCTCTCTTACTGTCACCCACACAGACGCAGACCTCCCACGCCCCAAAGAGAGGAATCTTTCAACACAGCCCCGTAATGCACTCTGTTGCACCAGTGGAACGCTGCAATAGACACTGAAAAGTTAACTACCATAGTGCTACACTACGATATAACACAAAGCTTTTAGTAATGAACTGCGATTTGATCATTGCCATTCTGGTATACCAGCAAATGTATAATGCCGTGTCTCAACGGGTTAAATGCACGTTTTGTTAAAAACGAAAGTTCGAGAGAAGCGTACTGAGCGGACACCCCCGGTGGATGATGGTCGGAAAGCAATAGAACGAGGTGAACTGTGTAATGGAATGTCACGCCACTAGGTGGCTCACTAGAATTAAGAAATGCTGTACTCAGGTAGGGAAGTCTCAGAATAAAATACAGTCCTACACGAAGATCCACACTGGTGTTGCGGTCCACTTATTACAATGTTATAGTAGTCCACACAGCATTGTGCAAACTGGGAGGAAGCTAGGGCAAGACATTTGACGAATCGATCGAACAGCGGCAGAAGGGAGGCGAATGGGGAGGTGGTGGGTGCGAGCGAGAAAGAACATTTCTGACTGGAGACAGAAATTCCACTGAATTACGGCAAAGCAGAGAATGAGATGAAGCTGGTTAAATAGGCGTGCGTATCTTTTCGAGCTGAATTCAGACGAATGGCAGTTGAGCGGAGAATAGAATGCAGGTGGTAAATTAGTAGTGGTGTCAACAATAATCGATTCAGCAATGCAGGGCAGAACAATTCAATAATCGATTCAGCGAAGGCCATTACCGATGCGACATATTTTTTCATTGTTTTAAATATAAAACCATCCTACTGTATACGAGATGCAACAAAGCAGTGATATACCGTAATATTATGGATTGGACACCATGCTTGATTTTGGTAGGGTGCCCATAGCCCCTTAATGCACGCCGTACCTCCTGTGGCAGGCTGTAATAGACATTGAAAGTTAACTACTATAGTACTACACTACTATGACAGTGCACAGGGCCTTTAGTAATACATTACGACTTGGTCATTGCCATTCTGGTAACAGCTAATTCATAATGCCGTGTCTTAAGGGGTTAAAGACTTTTTTGCAGAGTATGCAAACATGCTGTTTGGCAGTTTGTGTGCATTACCAAAAAGCTTTACAATTGCTTCATCTGACCTTAAAACATTTTCCAAAACAGTTCACTTAAAATAGTTTCCATGACAATTTCTTTGTCCATGTTCTCTTATGCATAACAGGTATTGCCTTTATGACTTTTATTAAGCAATGGGGTCTGCCTTGGTCTCCACCCCAAGAGTATTACTTTTGTATATATAAATATAGTACATAACATTGCCAATGTATTGCAGAAGCACATGGATTGTGCACGCAGCACAACACACACAGTTGATTAACACACAGAATGACACATGACACACAATGTATTTTCGCAGCATTTATTGTTATTTCAAAGGAGGTGATTCACTCCAAATGGCTGAGATGGAAGTGATGGGATGCACGTACTGACGACTGACAAGCTGCACATGACTGTTCCTAACCCCAAAGCCCTGTGGTAGATGCATGTTAACACACCGATGACTTTTCTTGCAAATGCATTCATGCATTCATACACTCATACACACCCATAGAGAAGTGCTCGCAAAGGCAGACAGGCACACACACAAACACAACAATGCATGTAGCTGTGCAGTTGCATTCATACACACACACACGCACACACATGCCCCCATGCCCACTGTTTTGTGTTCAAATGCAACCTGCTACACTGCACCCCTTATGATCCCAGGAGACTTACAAGCACACACACACACACACACACACACAGACACACACACACACACACACACGTACACACACACACACGTACACACACACGTACACACACATACACATACACACACACCCCGTACACACACACACACACACGTACACACACATATATACACACACACACACACACACACACACACACACACACAAACATTTACACACACATATACACACAATCACACACACACACACACACACACACACACACACACACACACACACACACACACACACACTCACACACACACACATACACACAAACACGTACACACACACACACACCAACACCCAACACTACCGCCACTGCTTGCTCACTCTCTCGATGCCACTCGATGCCTTTGAGGTGGAAATTTGTCATCATGGCTCATGGCCGTGGTCACGTCCACAGAGAGCGGTGGACCCTCGACAGTACGACAGCTGTTATGCCCAGTAGAGAGACGCAAGCACACACACACACTTACGCACACTTACACACACACTCGCACACACAGACACACACACACATGCACATATGCACACACAAACACGTGCACGCGTGCGCATACACACACACACGCACGCACACATTCACATACGCACACACAAACACATGCATGCACGCGCACACACACACACACACACACACACACACACACACACACACACACACACACACACACACACACACACACACACACAAACACAAACACATACACAGATATGCTTACACATGCGAGCTATGCTTACACCCGCCGACATGGACACTCGTGCACACACAAATTCTCTTACACACACACTCACACATACTCCTACACACATACGCACACGCACACACCCACACACACACACACACACACACACACACACACACACACACACACACACACACACACACACACACACACACACACACACACACACACACACACACACCCCTGTCTTCTCCAAACTCGAGCACTGCAATCTTGGACCACCACCACCACCCCCTGGTCTCCTGTCACGTTGTCAGGCAGCAGAGGGAGACTCAGTTGGGCCGTGACATGACATGATGACAGGACAATGTGGCGTAATGTAATGTGATGTAATGTGGCATGAGGAGCCAGGATGTGACGTGGTGTGAGCTCGTGTGTGTTTTTGTGTGTGTGTGTGTGTGTGTGTGTGTGTGTGTGTGTGTGTGTGTGTGTGTGTGTGTGTGTGTGTGTGTGTGTGTGTGACCTGGT
>NC_085873.1:26486224-26496224 GCF_034702125.1 Engraulis encrasicolus
TTACAATCCAAAGGGTAGCCTACTTTAAGTGCGGGGTTACTTTTCTAAAGATNGCGTTTTGTTTCCTTGGAAACGGAACAGAGATGAAGCCAGACCAATGATAGACCTCCTTGAGCCAGACAGACTGACGAAGCGATAAAACAATGTATGTCATTTTACTCGGTTTTGCATTATTATGGATGCATTTCTAATCTTGACATTCTAATGAACAATCTGTGCGAGTTTCAAAATGCGTTTTTATGGAACATGGGAGTAAAATGTGTTAACAGTACGCCCGTCTGGGATTTGTTAGCTATTTCTAGTCCGCTAGTTAGCTAGCAAGTAAATAGATATTACAATCGATCTGTCTCAATGGCCCAAACATACACAAAGAAACACCAGGATTTGGATGTTTAATATCAGCAATTTGTCAAAGCAAAACATTTTGAAAACATTCACAGACCAGTTCATTATATCCACAGCCTTGAGTGTCGGCAAATCTTCCCACTTTTGACACATGATGTAGTGTAGAGCTAGCAATTGCTAGCTAACTAGCGGGCCAGCTATTTTAACAAATCCCAGACGGGATGTAAACACATTTACTCCCATATCACATAAAAACACATTATGAAATTCGCATAGATTGTCCATTAACATGTCAAGATTAGAAATGCATCCATAATAGTGCAAAACCGAGTCAAATAGCGTGTGCGTAACACATAAACCGCGTCCGTTTCCAAGGAAACAAAACGCTATCTTTAGAAAAGTAATTCCTTCGGATTGGTAGCTGCTAGGAAAATACCGCTTTCAGTTATGGAAAGCTGAGGTTCTCAACTTTTAAACAGGACCCATGGTGTGTCTTTAGGTCTAAATTAAAAATATTCTGTGTCAGATCGAAAAAATGAAGTTTTGAATGGGTTTCAATGGCTCCAACAGGCTTCAAAGGGCTGTGGTGTAATCCATTTTTCAGACCGCTCGAGACACGCCTTCAGACCGCTCGAGACACGCCTTCTCAAGACACGCCCCTGTCTTGCAGGACGCAGACAGACCCTACTCGTCGAAATGGCTACAATAACACTTCCGCTCGTAACTTCCTGTTCAAATCTTTTGTCAAAATAAAAGTCACGAATAGCTTGGTGATTACATTAGTTTTACCACAACCGTAAATGCTGCTGACTATTGCATATAATGAAAATCAAAATTATGAATTTCGATTTTCCTTTCATGCAATGTGCACTATTTACAATTGTGGTAGAACTAATGTAATTAAAAAGCTATTCGTGACTTGTATTGTGAGTTGAACAGGAAAGTGAGAACAAAGGCGTTGTTGTAGCCATTTTGGCCATGCTACAACGATGCAGACAGCTCTCTTTGTCACTCCTACAACGTGCTTGTTCAAACAACACATGTAAGTACTTTATTTTGCACAATTCGTCTTATATGTAGTGTATTTCATGCGGGTAGTTCATATATAAATTTTAGTAGCTTAAAAATTCCAATTAAAACGAAGTAGTTTGGATAAGTGCACTTGGTGCAACTCAGCTACAGTAATTCATGGTTCTTCATTTAACAGCTATGATACATGTTTTGTAGGTTTATGTGTTCGTTTATCAATTTCACAAAAATGATTCAGTAAAATACATGAAAGACAATATGCTGCTGTGGTGTTTCCAGATCTCTGTTTTTAGCCTAGTGAGGCCAATAGAAATTGCTAGCCTGTAGAAATGAAATCTATGTCGTTCCATTATCTCAACCTGTAGTGCACATCCCAGCAAAAAAAAATAAAATAAAATAACATGTTTGAAGAGGTGTCTTGCCATGCCTTACCATTGAAATGCAATACTGTATTTAAGCCCCTAGTGGTCACTTTTGGTAGCATAATTTGACAAACCAGTAGCAAATAAGAACACTACCAGCCAGTGGAATGGAACTGACATAACTCCTCTCCAATGGACTTGTGACTTCTATGTGTGCCTGTGGAGTGGAGTTGAGAGGAGTGAATTTCTGCTAGATCTACTAGAGCAGCGTAGTGACATAATCGTACACTTTGGCATAAAAGCATGGAATTTGGCAAATCACTCTAAGGGTCCCTTTTTGAATAAAAAAGCTGGCCACACAAAATTGTAATATAGCCGGCATTTTTCAAGATATCTGCCACTGCTATTAAAGGGTTATAAAACCCTTTACTTTGGTTAAAAATGTAAATGGCTGAAATATTCTCTACGGGTCACTTTTTAGAAAAAAAAAATGCTGGCCTCACTTAAAGGGACAGTTTGGCCAATTTCAACATGTATTGCTCACGCTACCCTTGACTTGTCAGTACCTGGTGATGCCACATTTTTCGGCTCAGCCCTTTCCGAGATATGAGCAATTCTAATGGGGGCAGCGTTTGTTTACATTTTTTAAAAATGAAACATAGGCCAACTCCAAATATTTTCCCAAAAGGTACTGCTGTTTGTTAGTTGTCTGCTGATGTTTTATAACCTTTTGGATGTTTTTGGGAATAAATAAAAATTATTTTTTGAAATGTAAACAAAGAGCTGCCCCCATTACAATGACCAGGATCTCGGAAACGGCTGAAGAAGAAGAAAAAAAAATCTCAGGCACTGACAAGTCCAGGGTAGTGTGAGCATTACAACTGCATGTTGAAATTGACCAAACTGTCCCTTTAAAGTCAATATGGCACCCATTTTTCAAGATGGCCGTCTCTGCTACTAATGGTTACTGTAAAAGCCACTTACTTTGGTATAAAGACATGTAATTTAGCTGAAATACTCTCTAAGGGTCACACTTCAGGGGGAAAAAATCACTGGGCACAAGAAAATTCAGTATGGCGGCCATTTCACAAGATGTAGATGTAGTGTCCTAAACTCCATACACTTTTTCTTTAGAAATGATATTGGCAGAATTTGCCAGTAATAGTTTAATGTGAATGGGGTTATACTGTCTTTACGAGGGAATTTTAGACTACAGTGCTGTGTTGTCTACTGACCATATGTTTAATTATTTTTTTATATTCTGCCTTTGGTCAGTTTCTTTCAGGTTTTGTGCTTTAGGCAGAGTGACATGATGCAGGATGGAGTTGCGAAGAGTTCCAGGACATGGTCAAAGATGGCTGGAACAGTCGGATGGATTTGCAATCATGCAATAAAGGCCCACATGAGACGCCATGGTCAAATGGTTGGAGATCGTTGAGAGTTTGCAGCTATTGATGAAAGTTGTTGTAATAATAGCAAGGTGAGCCTCCCAACGCCCCCTTCTCTTCATCATGAGCCTCCCAACACCTACTTGACCTCATCATAAGCCTGCAAACGCCCCACTTAGTATTTAAAAAATGAAGTAGACGAATGCCCCCTAAAGGCAACTAAGCACCGCAGCCATCTCAACCTCCCCTGGGGGGCTGGAGAGGTACCACTGTGAAGCAGTACAGCAACATGTTGTTGGACCACCTTAAGCTTTGATGTCACCCATGGTGCTGCATATTTTAAAAAAAACTTGCAGGCCAAGCTGCATGGATTTTATCTGACATTGTTCCCTTCTCCTTTTAATATCTGTTCATCATTTTGGTCAGTTTTGTACTGTTTTATGTGCTTTTTAAGTAAAATGTACTTACTTACTCACTTACTTTACTCTCTTGTGTATTTACAGTATCACCACAGAAGGGCCGGTGCAACATGGCGACGGAAAAAGTGGGTATTAAGAATATTAGGAGTAGGTGACCGCCAGAAACATCCTGTCTTGTGGCTGGTGTGGTTAAACAAGTGCGTCCGGGAACCACCGTCATCAGTGACCAATGGGGCACTTACAGGAGTGCATTGACTGCGACAGGCTACAGGCACTTCACAGTGAACCACTGTCAGTAGTTTGCGGATCCAAACACCTTGCGCGCCTCCCAGTATGTCAACCCCAGCTTTCTCTGTGGACCATGCAACTTGGACTTTCCGAGTTTTTCATAGGACAATGCATCTTGCTCTGCATCTGTAAACCATGGATTCATCTTTTGGACATTTTCAGGAGAATGGCTGTGTGTGTGTGTGTGTGTGTGTGTGTGTGTGTGTGTGTGTGTGTGTGTGTGTGTGTGTGTGTGTGTGTGTGTGTGTGTGTGTGTGTGTGTGTGTGTGTGTGTCTCTCTCTCTCTCTCTCTCTCTCTCTGGATAAATGTATGTAAGCCTGTGGTATGTTATTGTGTGATCCCTTGTTTAACATTTTTGCTTATTAAAATTTGTACACAAACTGGTGTTTTTATTGATAATGTTAGTTAATCAGAAGTTCTTCTCTGAGTACATAGTAACATATTCTGAATATCACTTCTTCATGCATTAGCTAATGCTATAGTACTCATTATCATGTCATGACCGCAGAATAAGGGGCAAAGATTCAGTAGTTAAGCGTAAAATCTTTTGTGAGTATATATTAACACACTTGGAATATCTCTTCTTTATACATTAACTAATGCCATAGTCATCATGACTTCTATTATGACTCCAAATATGTTGCNAAATAATACATTAATTAATCATTACTTTAGATATGACCTCATACAGAAAAATATTACTTGTGTGGTGCTGGTTACAAGATCATCTTAGACGAAGGCCTACCCAATAATACACCCCCCCCTCCCCTTTGAAGAAGCAGACCTTGACACATGGGACATAATATGATATAGCTTGTATATTAATATTACAAATGACTGCGGCTGGTCACAAGAATGTGAAGTGGGAAATGATCTCTGGCCAGAGTGGGGTAAGGTGAGCCACGGGGTAAGGTGAGCCACCCCCTTTTTCTCGAAAAAGGTGAATACATTTTAACATGTCACCACATTCTAAGGTGGTGGAAATCCTTTTCTAACACCTGTGAAAAAGTGAAGCATGTACCAAATTTGGCAAGAGATATATGTGAAAATGTGTTTTTTTGCTCTTTAAGTGAATTCAATGTATATTCAAAACATGGATGATTTAGAGAAAACAAAAAAAGAACAATTTCTGGTCTCATCATGTATGAAATGTTACGTAATAAGCTACTATATGAGTGATATTTTCAGTCTTTTTGCACTTTTATGATAATTTTATGAGCATTTATTTACATAATTTTGGCATGGGGTAAGGTGAGCCTTTTGAGATGGGGTAAGATGAGCCGCTTATCCTAATGGGATGCATAATGGTTGAAAAACATGTTATGATATTTCAGCATAATCAGATAATTTCTTTCATATCATACCCAGGTGAGTTGAGATTAATGACTTTATGCATGTTTCAGCCAATTCAAACAATAATATTAACTTTTTTTTTCTACATTTCACTCTGCATTGTTCGCCATTGTATTCAAACAAAGCTGTAAGGGCCCACAATATGTATTTTTTTGGCATAGTTCTGTTGCTTTAGTTGTTTTATTTCATAGATTCATTAGTTACATTTGTTATAATAAATAAAACTTGTTTAGCTGAGATTTTTGCCTGGGCTCAATTTACCCCAAGCAGTGGCTCACCATACCCCATAACAAGGGGTAAGATGAGCCACCGGAAAAAAATATTTTTAAAAGGCAATATCATTTTAACCATGACAGTTTATCAATTAGTTTTTGCTCTAATAGTATCAGGACACTTTGAAATTTGGTATGATGTGAAAATGTTAACCGAATACGCCTTCATCGCTTAGCTGTGACGAAAAATGTAAAAAGTGGCTCATCTTACCCCAGTCTCCCCATGATCTGGCATTGTTACAGCAGTGTTAATACACAATATATTAACAGTTGGACACATGATATATTAACAGCAGTGTTATCAGCAGTGTTAATACATGGTATATTAACACTTGGAACTCACACCATGAATTCACCTTTGATTTGCACAATTAGTTAATAGTGGGTCATTATGATTCCAAGCAGGACTCCATTCTCATTACTAGTATACTAACCATCAATGCATACATAGGTCATGTGTTAATTAACTATAAATCATACATTACTTCCAACATAATTCCAATAGTATTCATGTACCCTTATTGTAAAGTGTTACCCAATGTTGTTATGTGTATGTGTGTGTCTGTCTGTGCGTGTGTGTGCCTGCGTGTGTGTGCGTGGTCCCTTCTTCAGGCGGCACAGGAGGAACTGCTTCTTTCCCCAAACTTGGAATATTTATGAGCCGCGCTTTGCACTCCTTACCGCCGGGGTGTGTTTGTGTGTGCGCGCGCGAGCGCGTGCGCGTGCATGTGCGTGCGCATGTGTGCAGGTGTGAGGCACGCTTTCTGCTCCATACCACATCTGTGTGTGTGTGTGTGTGTGTGTGTGTGTGTGTGTGTGTGTGTGTGTGTGTGTTTGTGTTAAGTTGTGTGTGTTAAGTCGTGTGTGTGTGCACTGATCGTCATGCCCTTTGCTTCATACTCTTAAGAGTTAATTTGTTCACTGTTACTGTGAAGTGTTTATTTAAATGTTCATAGCACGATGAGCCGTCCCATCCTTATAGTGTGTGTGTGTGTGTGTCTGTGCGTGTGCTTGCGTGTGTGTGTGTGTGTGTGTGTGTGTGTGTGTGTGTGTGTGTGTGTGTGTGTGTGTGTGCTTGTGCCTGTCTGCGTGTGTGCGTGCGTGTGCGTTTGGCCTGTGGGGCAGGTTACATCCACAAGCTTACAAAAATGAATCACGTCTTTTAAAAAAAGAGACGCACCCCGGGTGAATGTAGCTTTTTTCGTGACAGCGTTTGTCTCTCCTAAAAGGCAGGGGCACATACCTCTGTCACAGCCTGCCATCACAGTAATCCAGGGGATGCGGCTCATACATTTTTAACCACAAACCTAAAATATTCCTTCTTCTTCTTCTTCTTCTTCTTCTTCTTCTTCTTCTTCTTCTTCTTTTTCTTCTTCTTTTTCTTCTTCTTCTTCTTCTTCTTCTTCTTCTTCTTCTTCTTCTTCTTCTTCTCTTCCTCCTCCTGTGGCTTCATGTTCCTGTTCTTTTCCATTTCCTCGTCCTCCTCCTCTTCCTCCTCCTCCTGTGGAGTCATATTTCCTGTTCTTTTCCATGATCTCCTCCTCCTCCTCCTCCTATGCACATGATGGAGTGCTTGTTCTTCTTTTTTTTCTCTCTGAATGCATCTGAACGTGACTTATCTCCAATATCAATCTTTGACTGTGTGTGATTACTGTGATTATAAGTAACTTCATACATACTGTACCGTACATGTGCATAAAGTTTTTTTTTCTTAACTGCTGCTGCTAGTTTTCCTTCTGGCAATGTGTGTTTCATGGTCTCTGGTGTAATAAGCCAATTCAGATTCATCACACAGTAGCTTTACTGGCTTCATATCGTCATTTGCTCCAAGGCAAACTATGTACATCCATGTTCTCTAGACGCTTCAGACCCACTCTGCCGTTTAAAAAAATAGTATTGGTCTGCATAGTGTAATGTGGTAACTACGTAAGAATACATCTGCATTGCAGGGGAAATGTGTATCTTGTGATGTTATAAATATACTATATAGATATACATGAGCTGTATGGAATTATTCAGACCCTTTCCCAAGAGCTGATGAGAGCATAGTCATCTACAGTATATCATAGAATAACTATCATTTTGCTTCATAAATAATAACATCTACGGACATTACTTGTTCACTATGTGTGCTGTCTCTGTTACACCAATCAGGCAAGATGTAAGAAGTGTTGTTACATGTGTATAATGTACAGTTCAATTAATTGTCGTTACATGTTAATTTTCTGCAAGTGCTTCTGTAACCAATTTTTACTCAACGCTGTTCAATGAAACTATTGCAAAATGTAGTACTCTCTCATTCATGATGTCTCTTCTCTTCTCTTCTCTTCTCTTCAATTCTCTTCTGTTCTGTTCTGTTCTGTTCTGTTCTGTTCTGTTCTGTTCTTTGCTGCCCTTCTCTTTTCTTCTTCTATCTCCTATCGTCTTGTCTTGTCTTGTCTTCTCTTCTCTTCTCTTCTCTTCTCTTCTCTTCTCTTCTCTTCTCTTCTCTTCTCCTCTCCTCTCCTCTCCTCTCCTCTTCTCTTCTCTTCTCTTCTCTTCTCTTCTCTTCTCTTCTCTTCTCTTCTCTTCTCTTCTGTCCATCAGGGCTGTGGCGGAGGAGGTTCTTCCTCCTACCATCCAGAAGCTGATGAAGGGATACAACAAATATCTGCGGCCCTTCTTTGGCAGTAAGGCCTCATGTTGACACACGCACACACACAAACACACACATACACACACACACACACACACACACACACACACACACACACACACACACACACACACACACACACACACACGCACACACGCACACACGCACGCACACACACGTACAGGCCAGCCCAGATTTTTCCGCTGTTTATCTGTTATCTCCAATGCTCCCATCGGCCAGGAGAGGTAGGTCTACAACCCTGGTCCAGGAGGCAGAAAACACAGGATACACAGGAGAATACTGATACCTTACCTTCTTCCAGCATGCTAACGTGCTAATTACTTCAGCAAAAATACAGTACAGTATCCCCAGTTAAACCCTACAGACAAACTCATCACCCACCCAGGGGTGCCGACAGGGGGGGGGACAAAGGGGAAAGTTATCCCGGGCCCAGGGAGAGAGGGGGCACATAATTGGTTCCTCATTACATTGTAAGTATTGGGTTGGGGGGGGCTTTCAGATGACTATGTCCCGGGCCCAGCCAAAGCTATCAGCAGCCCTGCACACACCCAATGCAATCCCATAGTCTCTCCATTACTCTAAGTGGGAGTACCGTAGTGCAGGTTCTCAGGGCTAAACATACAGGATACACAGTGTGCTAACAGGATGTTATCATACTGTACATTGGTCCACATGCTAATGCGCTAATTAGGTGCATTGTTTGGCCAGGAGCCTTTACGCTAATGAGCCCCCCTCAGCACATGGCTACACCATGCATATGATATACAATATGTGTATATACATGCACACACGCACACACACGCACGCACGCAGACGCACGCACACCCGCATGCACACACACACACACACACACACACACACACACACACACACACACACACACACACACACACACACACACACACACACACACACACACACACACACACACACACACACACACACACTGATGTGCGTGTTTGCTTCTGACTTTCTGTTCTTCCACACCACAGTCAGGAAAGTAAACCATGAATTATGTAAGCAATGTACTGTACCATGGGAGGTACACAGTACAGTTTGCAATGTTAAGTCTACACTTAGAGAGTAAGACCATCTAGAATAGTGTTGAAGTAATTTTAGCTCTCTAAGGGTTTCACACCTAGTCCTCCTTAACCCCTTAGCGCAGAGCCTATGTTATAACCTTACAGTAAGTTTATAACATAGGCTCTGCGCTAAGGGGTTAAAGAGTCCCCTTGCTGTCGGTTCACTTCTTGGTCTTCAGGTGTGTGTTGGATTAACAAATTATTTTTTTATTGCATTGGCACAGTGTAGAACGATGAGTTGTTAGACCCACTTAGCCTGGCCAAAACTGCCATCCGTCCTTTCTTCCAGGATAGATTACTGCAGTAAGCTTTTTTGTCTTGTGTACCCTCAAGCCTTTTCGTTGTGCCATGAGTACCCCCTAAGTCAAGTTCTATATCGCTTTCTCCATCCCAATGTAACTAAACTCCAAATATTTGTTAGAATTTAATTTTTCCAAGTACCCCCTGCAGTGTGCTCACGTACCCCTAGTGGAACACGTACCCCTGGTTGGGAAACACTGGATTACTGCACTGGCCTACTGGGCCCACACCCATCGACCCAAGTGTCAAGGGGGCCCTGGAGCCTATGTCTCTATATTTCCTTTGTCATACTGTGTCAAAATCACACTTTTAACAGCTGCGTTTTCACATTTTCTTGGGTGACAAGCCCACTCCACCAACCCCGAACAGTGGTGTAGTGGGGATTTTTAAAGTGGGGATACGCGATTTGTGACATCATCAATTAATTAGCCAACTTATCATGTCAACCCCCTTTTTGAATTCAAACAAACAAACAAAACCTCACCTCAGGAGAAGTGGGTTGACT
>NC_085873.1:26501224-26521224 GCF_034702125.1 Engraulis encrasicolus
TTCCTCCGTCAGCGCTGGACGGACGAGCGCCTGGTCTTCCAGGGCAACAAGAGCCTGAGTCTGGACGGCCGGCTGGTGGAGCTCCTGTGGGTGCCCGACACCTTCATCGTGGACTCCAAGAAGTCCTTCCTGCACGACATCACCGTGGAGAACCGGCTCATACGCATCTTCCCCAACGGAACCGTTCTCTACGCCCTGAGGTACGTGTGCGCGTGCGTGTGTGGGTGTAAGTGAGTGAGTGTGTGTGTGTGTGTGAGAGAAAAACAGAATGATAGAGAGGGAGAGAAAGAGAGGGAAAGGGAAAGAGAGAGAGAGTGTGTGGGGCATATATATGTGTGTGTGTGTGTGTGTGTGTGTGTGTGTGTGTGTGTGTGTGTGTGTGTGTGTGTGTGTGTGTGTGTGTGTGTGTGTGTGTGTGTGTGTGTGTGTGTGTGTGTGTGTGTGTGTGCGCGCGCGCGTGCAGGTGAGCGCGCGCGCGTGCGTGTGTGCGTGTCTGTGCCTATATCTGTCTGTGTAAGAATGACATCATCCATCATCCTCCTTTCATACACCCACCTGGGTGCAGTATTCATCCCTATACACTGTGGACACCTGACAGCTTTGCCCGGGTCTGAGGAAAACATCATCTGAAAGGGCCCCCCTCTCAATTCACATAGTGTAATGGGTACCAATTCTGGGCCCTCTCTCTTCCTGGGCCCGGGATAACTGACCTTTTTGTCTCCCCCTGTCAGCAAGCCTGCTATACCTGCCCATACCATCAGTAGAGTAGCACAATAGAGCAAAGACAGTACTCTCCTCCCAAAGGAGTGATAAGGTGCCAAGAAGCATTCACATCATCAATTCTAGACATCCAGTATGATGGGGACAGTTGGGGCATAATGGCTAGAGAGTTAGCCTTGGGATAGCCCCATGCACATACATGCTGCACGACATGTACATGCTTGTACATCTGTAGAGCAGAAGAGTAGATTTGAGGCACTTTATTTCTCTCGAAGGAAATTAAGGTGCACAGTAGTATTCCCACATTGTCAATAGATGGACTGTATATGACATCCATATACAGCACACATACATACTGTATGGAATCCTTACTGTATATATACACATGCATACTGTATGTTGGCCACAAAGAAAAGAATAAGTTGAACAATATTATGTACCCAGGTCAGGCTGCTTCAAGCTACAATGAGCCTGAATTAATAGAATGCCACTTGCAAAAATGGTGGGTCAGTTGTGTTTTATTGTTTTGTTTGTTTTGTTCGCTAATTACACTATAGCTTGAAGTCCGGCTTTAATTGGATTGTTTTGGTTGGATTCATTTGTTTATCTTATTCACCGTTTGAAAAAGAGAACCCCAACATTATTATTCAAACAATTTAATATTGCACTTTTTCTTAAAGTGGACTTGTTGGGATTTGCATCTGAACTCCTCAAAGGCAAGCCTCAGGAGAGTACTGGAATAATCCTGCTTGAGATGCATTCGGAGAATTGGGCTTTTCTCAACGTGTGGAGAGAAGAAAGCACACCAGACTCCCCCACACTTGCTGAATGGACTGTTTCACCACAGATGTTGCGGGAAAGGACACTTGGGGGTGCGAGAGATGAGACGAGATGAGAGGGGTGGGAGCTAAAAGGGATAAAAAGAGATGTAAACACAGTCCTCAGCGAGTTTCTGAAGCGTAGCCACAGCAGAGAAAATAAAAACACCACCCGCAACAAAAAAAACAACAACACCAGAATCCAAACGGCGTCAACACATTTAGTTGCTTATCATGCAATTAATGAAACTCCTGTGTTGAAACTACCCCTGGACTTTAGGGGAACCTTCTGGCACCAAGCAGCACTTAAGAGGAAAACAGTGCAACTGTGTTGCGCACATCCCTACTCAGGGGCCTAGCACCAAATTCTGGGCCCTACGTACAACCAGTTTTATATGACATTAAAGGACAAGTGCACTATTTTGAACATAATGCCCCTTTTCTGAGTTGTCTGCAATGTTTTAGTGCACCCCTTAACGTTTTTTTTTAATTAAAAAAACAGCTGTCTCCATTATTTGGTTAATATGGATTTTGTCTCAATTGGCTTTATAATGGTCATATGGGCAAAAACCACCCTAAACATTTGTCGTCAAATGTACGCATCTTACTGAGTCGTTAGGGGTGTTCACTGGCATACCCTAACAAGTTTGAAGGTGAAATTCGGCTTTTGTCATTTTTTTATTTTCCATTTTGTGAATGAAAGATTTGTTTATTTTTTTTTACCAAATGCATAAACATAAAACATAAAATACGACAGAAACCATGTTTTGCCACAAAAATTGAATACCGCTGAGGGGATGAGGTAAGGGGGGACTCTAAAGCATTGCAGACAACTCAGAAAATGGGCTCAATGTTCAAAATACAGTAGTGCACTTTTCCCTTAAACCATTGATGCCTGAAGCACCTGCAAAAAACGCCTGCTGAATGCCTAAAGGGCGGGTAATGCTCTCTTTAGAGCCTCAACGCAGTTTGTCAACGCAGTTAGTTTTGATTTTTAGCTCCATTCCAGGTCTGCGCTATCCGTTTCCGTCACAATGGTAGGGACAGCGAGATGATTGTTCAAACTGCCTTCAATACAAAGAGTAAATTAGACGCGTCTGTTGTTTTGTAGCTACACAGACTCGACGACAATGAAAATGAAAGATAAAATCTTTATGTCACATGCATTTTTGATTGCACTGGCAGCCACCGCGGTAGTTTGGAACAAAGAGGTGGCTCATTTGTCGAGGATAGGTCGCACGAAGCGGAATGTTTCCTCAGAAGCACTGTTCAGCTGTCCAAATATAACTTCAGCGTCGTAACTTGCAAGCGCACGTGTTGTCTTTGGTTCGTGTAAATAAATGAAACGACAAAAGCAGGGGCAACTTATTTAATGAAGAGCTCACAGTCCGTAGCCTGACGAAGGTTAGAACAAGGAAGTAGCTTGTTCTCGAGGACAGAGCAGGCTGGTCGAGAGGACCAATCACAGCGGCTTCTGCTTCTGTAACTGCATCGCTTAACTGCGGGCAGTCACAATTTCAGGGGAGCACACCCAGTCACTGCGGAGGGGGGAAAAGTAACTTCGTGGCTGACTGCATCACGACGCAGTGAAGCTGGTTTCGGAGCATAAATCACCCTTAAGCCCTTGTTGGGAAAGTTGCTCTCAGCCTATAAAAACCTAAATATCTTTAGCCTCTGATGCACATAAAAGCATCAAATAACCATTTAAACCCCAAGACCCTCATCTTGCATTAGAATGTGGTAATTCGGCTGTAACATACCCACATTTGTATTAAAAAAGCGAAAATCTCAAGAGCCTGAATGCAGCGTGTGTCTCCAGGCATCAAAGGTTAAACAGCATACACGAGTCATCAGGCTAAAATGGGCTAATGTATGTGGGTCCCACGGACACCGTCACCCCCTCCCCGCAACCCCCCCACGCCTATTTCAACACCCCTGTCCTCAATGGAGAGGATCTGGGCAAAAGGAAACGAATAACACTTCACAAGGAATGCAATGCCCGCACACTCCTGAATCTATTATATTCTGAGGCGCAGTCACAGCAGGGAAAAGAAAAACACCAGCCGCAAACACCACCGGAATCCAAACTCGACACATTAATTGCTAGTCTTGCAATAAATGAAACTCCTGTGTTGAATCCAGGGCCGCTGACAGCTTTGGCTGGGCCGGGGACAAAGATATCTGAAAGGGACCCAAATCCAATACAATGTAATGAGGATCCAATTCTGCCCCCCACCCCCCCCCCATCCCTCTATCTGGGGCCTGGGACAAGTGACCCCTTTGTCCCCCCTGTCGGCTTCCCTGAGTTGAAGCTACTCCTTGACTTCAGGGGATTCCTATGGAGCCAAGCAGCACTTGAGAGGGAAGCAATGAAACTGTGTGTAGTAGAGCTAGAGTTAGTACTAGCGTGCACGTCTCCAGGCCCACCAACAGAGGAGGACAATCTGGTCAGTTGTTCTGGGCCCAGGTAGAAACCCGGGCCCAAGAATGTGGTCCACATCACATTACATTGTACGCATTGAAACTGAGTAGGGCCCTTGCAGACAATTTTGTCCAGGCCCGGTCGGTGCTGTTAGCGGCTCTGCATATCCCCCCTGGTGTGTGGAGCAGGGCAAAAGGGCCAGATAACACTAGCAAAGTAATTAAATGCCTCCACACTGCCGAATCTATTATTCTGTGTGTGTAATCTATTTAATGGTGCTGCCGCAATGTTTCAATACGCCGTACATGGGTCTTCTTCTTCGGGCAAAAGGGATGTCCAAACGGCCTCTAAAATGCACAAAACAACGGCTCCGTGAGTCCTCCTAAGATCCCTTAACATCATAGCACAGTAGCATTAATATACGTAGTCAAGTAGGTTTTTTTTATTGTCAATTTCTTTACATGCACTGGTCATACAAAGAATTTGAAATTACATTTCTTGCTTTCCCATACAGACATAGACTAATTAAGGTAAGGACATAGACAGTATAGACATAGACAGTACTTATACATGGACTTAAGACAGTATGGACATAGACAGTGCTCATACAGACATTTAAAGTGCAAGACTGGACAACAGAAGACTTGTAGAGGACATACATTAAGAGGTATTTGTTGTGTTTTTTTGCTTTTCCTAAAAAAAGTCCTTTATAGCGTTCTGACATGGTAATAGTAGCATTTTGAAGAAAATAAATATAAAAAGGTCTGTCAAGTACACCAGCAGCAGTGTGTGTGTGTGTGTGTGTGTGTGTGTGTGTGTGTGTGTGTTGTGTGTGTGTGTGTTGTGTTGTGTGTGTGTGTATGTGTTTAGTGCAGGTAGAAGGTGCGGTGTGCGTCTTGTGTGTGTGTTCGTGTGTCTGTGTGTGTGTGTGTGTGTGTGTGTGTCAGTGTGTGTATGTTGGGTTTAGTGCAGAAAGTGCAGTGTGCTTGTGTGTGTGTGTGTGTGTGTGTGTGTGGTGTGTGTGGTGTGTGTGTGTGTGTGTGTGTGTGTGTGGTGTGTGTGTGTGTGTGTGTGTGTGTGTGTGTGTGTGTGTGTGTGTGCATGTTTTTTGTTAGTGCAGGTTGAAAGTTCAGTCACAAGTATAGTAGTGCAGGTGGAATGTTCAGTCGCAAGATATGTGGTGTGGGGATGGGAGGGGGGGTTGTCAGTGGCCTTGCTGGCTAGAGGCTGACAGTGTGGGGGGGGGGTTGTCAGTGGCCTTGCTGGCTAGAGGCTAGAGGCTGACAGTGGAGGGAGAGTGGGTTGAGTGTTCAGCATCTTGATCGCTTGGTGCATTGTGCTGCTCGCCAGCCGGGTGGTACGGGAACGGAGGCGCCTGTACCTCTTTCCAGAGGGCAGGAGGCTGAACAGTTTGTGTGCAGGGTGGCTTGTGTCTTTGATGATCATCAGTGCTTTCCGGTTGAGGCGTGTGGTGTAAATGTCCTGCAGGGAGGGGAGTGGTACTCCAATGATCTTCTTCGCTGTGTTCACAACACGCTGGAGTGTCTTCCTGTTTTTCTCCGTGCAGCTTCCTCCCCACACTGTGATGCTGTTGGACACGACGCTCTCTATGGTTCCTCTGTAGAATGTTGTCATGATGGAGGGTGTAGCACTTTCTTTAGTTTGCGCAGGAAGTAGAGAGGCTGATGGGCCTTCTTCGCCAGTGATGTAGTGTTGGTGGTCCAAGAGAGGTCGTCGCTGATGTGCACTCCAAGGAACTTGGTGCTGCTCACTCTCTTCACAGCATCGCCGTCGATGGTCAGTGGTGGCAGTTGTTTTTGGACCCTTTGGAAGTTGACAACAATCTCCTTGGTCTTGTTGACATTCAGCAGGAGGTTGTTGTCTTTGCACCATCTGGCCAGCAGGTCTACTTCTTCTCTGTAGTGAGTCTCATCGCCCTTGGTGATGAGGCCCACCAGTGTTGTATCATCCGCAAGCTTCACTAGATGGTTAGTGCTGTGGGTCGTTGTGCAGTCGTGTGTCAGCAGCCGTGAACAGCAGGGGGCTGAGAACACAGGCCTTGCGGAGCCCCCGTGCTCAGGGGTCAGGGTGCTCGAGGTGTTGTTCCCTACCCGTACTGCTTGTGGTCTTTTGCATCAGAAGTCCAGCAGCCAGTTGCAGAGGGAGGTGCTGAAACCTAGTTTGTCCAGTTTTCTGATGAGTTGTTGTGGTATTATGGTATTGAATGCTGAACTGAAGTCAACGAACAGCATTCTCACATATGAGTCTTTATTGTCCAAGTGGGTGGGGGCTGGATGGAGGGCAGAGCAAATTGCATCCTCCGTGGATCGCTTGGCTCGGTATGCGAACTGGTAGGGGTCTAGGGTGGGGGGTAGGGTGGCTTTGATGTGTGACAGGACTAGCCGTTCGAAGCACTTCATGATATGCTACAGGACGGTAGTCATTGAAGCATGATGGTGATGATTTCTTCGGCACAGGTATGATGGTAGCAGCTTTGAAAAGTGATGGGATGACTGCTTGCTCCAGAGAGATGTCTGTGAAGACATCCTTCAGCTCTTCTGCACAATCCTTCAACACTCGGCCTGGTATGTTGTCTGGGCCAGCTGCTTTGCGTGGGTTGATGGTGGCCAGTGTCCTCTTAACACTGGCAGAGGACAGGTAAAGGGGTTGATCATGGGGGGGAGGGGGAGTTTTCTGTGGGTGAGTGTCATTTTGTGCTTCAAAGCGGGCAAAGAAACTATTCAGATCGTTTAGCAGAGAGGTGTTGTTGTCACAGCTTCGTGGTGCAGGCTTATAGTCCGTGATGGCCTGTATGCCCTGCCACAGGCTCTGTGCATCTCTGCTGTCTTTGAAGTGTGTTGTTATTTTGTCTGAGTATTCCTTTTTTGCTTTCCTGATGCCCTGGGACAGGTTAGGGCCACTGACAGCTTATGCCAGGCCCAGGAGAATGTCATCTGAAAGGGCCCCACACCCAACACTGTACAATGTAATGAGGAGACGGGTCAGTTGCCCCGGGGCCCCCTCTCTCCCTGGACCTGGGGCAACTGGCCCGTTTGTCCCAGGCTGCTGGCTTCCTTGAATATATACAGTCATCAAGGCCTTGTGCAACCATGTGAGGTTCAATAGACAGATGTAGGGAAGAATATAAAATAAAGGAAGGAAAACACTGTTTTGTTTTACAGACGAAACAAAGGTTGTGTCGTCCTTGAGGAGAGACACGAAGCTGTCAGTCCGTCATGGTAGAGTAGCTTTTGATGAATAGTGAAAGGTGCGGCGCGGCACAGCACGTGCGACAGGGAAGGACATATGGAGCGGGGAGTGGCAGGGGAGAGAGGGAATAACCAGGAATATTGAAGTCTTGGGAACAGAGGCAGAGAATAGAATGGAGGAAAGAAAGTGAAAGTAGAAAGAGATTTAGAGGACAGGAGAGAGAGAGAGAGAGAGAGAGAGAGAGAGAGAGAGAGAGAGAGAGAGAGAGAGAGGGAGAGAGAGAGATGAAAGCAAAAAAGATGAACACATGAGGGTAAAGAAAGGGGGAGTAGAAAGTAATAAAAGGGAAGGACATACGGAGAGGAGTGGCAGGGGAAAGAGGGAATAGCGAGGAATAGCGAAGTCCTGGGAACACAGCAGTGGAACAGAACACAGCAGAATGAACGGAGAAAGGCGAGAGGAAGGATAAATTAGTGATGTGGAGACTTGTAGAGTAGGGAGTGAGGGACAAAGGAGAGAGAGAGAGAGAGAGAGAGAGAGAGAGAGAGAGAGCAAATTGGAGACAGAAACTGAGAAAATGAGGCGTAACATAAGGTTGAGAATATCAGCGAAATCAGATTTGCGAGAGAGAGAGAGAGAGAGAGAGAGGTGAAGAGACAGCCAAGGAGAGAGGAGAGAACAGAGAAAGCAAAAAATTATGTTAAGATGATAAGAGAATGACAGAGGCATTAAAGTGAGCAAAATGATGAAAAATCTGGCAAGCAAGAGAGATGGGACGCACCTGTCACAATGGCATTTTTTTTTCCATTTTTTATCCACATGTGTTTATTCTGTATGCAAAAGGACAAGAAAAGTCTTCACATTTAAAAATATCCTTATATGTGTAAATGTCTTCTCAGAATAGAAGTGATTTATATAAGGTGAGAAGAGAGAAGAGTCTGCTGAAGAGATGTGTAGAGCGGACAGTGTTGCCAGATTGGGTGGTTACCCGCCCAATTGGGCTACTTGGGATGGCCGTCTGCGGGTAAAAACGGGAAAAATTGGCCATTTGGTGGGGTTTTTTTTCTGCAGTTTTGTGGCCATAGAAATCAATGCAATTTGTTGAAAATGGGCGTAATTTAGCGCATTTTGGCGGTTTTTCAGAACATTTTGGGCGGGATTCGATCAGACACATCTGGCAACACTGAGAGCGGACAGTCATGTGGCGAGTCACCGAGAGGTGAACACGTTCTGCACAGTGAAGAATAAAAAAAGACAGAGGGGGGGGCGCTGTGGCGCTGTCACCACCTCGGATTGTCCTATCGAGTAAGGGCATGGAAGCTGCTGAAAATATATGTATTTTAAAAAATTAAACAAACAAAAAAAGACAGAGGGAGGGAGAGAAAAGAGTGTGAAAGAGAGGTGCACTAGACAATGTGGGCCTTAAGATGAAAAAAAAAGCCCCAAGTGAATAATTTTGCATTCATGAAGTCTCGGAATTATGATAAATACCAAACGCCAACATGGGAAACACACATGAACGCCACCCAAGTGGTATTTTCCACTGGAAAATTCGTTGAAGATTGTTATACTCGAGTTTCCGAGACTCGTTAATACGAGTTGTCAAGAATCCATGAATACAATATGGCGAAGGGAGAAAAGGGGGGCGTGGAAGAGAGGTGGAGAAGGTTAGCTTTAAGAGTAAAAAAGAAGAAAAAAGGAACAATAAGAAGACAAAAGGAAGGAAGGGAGTTACGAAGGGCGCTAAGAGGTGGGAAAACGGGACAGAAAAGGAAGATAGAGTGAGAGACAGGTCTAGGAGAACGGTAGATCGTCTCACATCACAGACGTTTCAGGCTAACACCCTTCTACAGTGTGAAATTCGGGTGTAAGCCCGAAACGTTTGTGATGTGAGGCGATTAAAAAAGAAAAAAGAAATCTGAAGAGTGCTTCTTTATTTACTTATCTTTGTTAAATATTAGTGAAATATGTAACATTCGTGAATGGGCAGCATGAATTCTGGAAATAAAATACTGAAAATATTACATAGTGCACCTTTAAGGTAGGCCAGAGGAACAAGAACAGGAAAAAAGACAAAGGTAAATGGAGTGAGAGAAGGATGTGAAAGAGATTCATTCAACACAGGACCAGATGTTATCACTGTCCATTGTTTTTTTCAAAGTGAGAAGTCTGCACAATTAAAATCCTTTTTGTCTTCTATAATTTCATGGCTGGATTACGTTTCAACTTCAACAATCTTCATCTGATTCTCTAGGATTTGAAGTGTGTGGACCTCTCACTTTGAAAACTACAGTTGGACTTCGTCCTGCACCTTTTCCTGGGATGTGCACAATTCTCTCCTTCAATCACTGTCCATTATGCCTTTAGATGTTAAGTCACATGAGTTGCCTTGATGTTGAAAGTGGCATTGGGGTTGTATATTTGTACATTTTAGGACTCATCATCAGTAGTGTTCCTTTGACTCAGAGGTTGTTTGGACCTTTCAACAACACCCTCATGAAAGGTGGCCAGCTACAGGGTGATCAAGCCTGATTGTGCCCCATGCCCATTCCTCTATAACAATGGCTCTCAACTTTTTTGAACAAACGCCCCCTGGACCTCATCCTAAGCCTCTCAACGTCCCCTTGATCTCATCATAAGCCTGCCAACTCCCCCCTTACTATTGCATTTTTTAAAAGGACTAATACCCACAATGTCGACTAAGCTCTTCCCCCTCTCAACTGTATCCTTCTCAACGCCCCCCGAGAGCTCCCCAACTGTACCACCCCATTGAGAAACACTACTCTATAATGAGGTTTGGATCTGACCTCATACTTTGCTCTTTCTCCTCCTGGGTGGGAGAGGGGGTGAGTGGGGATTAGTGGAGACCTGTTCTTTCTGTTCTTTGAGCCTGCAGTTCTTTGAGCCGAGCAAGGATCTTTCCTCTACGTACATACAGATCCACTGGCTGCTTCTTTCGGCTGCTCCAGAGACTGATGTAAGAGGTGGCCCTAGGTGGGATAGATAGAATATGGGAAGGTGGGACTAGAGAAGGTGAGGAGAAGAAGAAGGTGACGGGAAAGAAGGCATAAATGTAGATGTGGTGAGGCTTAAAGGTGCACTGTGTAGGATGTGTGCCAGAATACGTATTGCAACTAGTGCTGCTAATGCTGTCTACAGCCACATTTGCCCTTTTAGTGAATATTCTACCATGAAGACTCGAGAGGCAAATGAACGTTATTAACATTTATTGAACAATAGACATGATACAAAATGCATGAATCCGTTTGGCGAACAATTTACACTTGATATAAAATGCATAAATCTGTTTGGCGAAGGTTCCCGTCTTCGCGTTGAACTCCGGGGTAGGACGGCATATCCTCCAGCGGAGATGGAGGCGGGCGTAGCCTGCCCCCTAACAGACGGAAACCACTGGTGACGGTGGACGGAGGGGTGGTGGTGGCTTCAAAGTCGGCTTAACTGGAAAGGAGAGAACAGAATGAGTGACTGATTTTTAAACAAACGTGAATGCGATCCATTGGCTGAGAGGGAACGATGCATGAGTGATGCGTAACGGGGAAATCCCCAATCTCGCGTTGAGATTGGTTGACGATCCTGGGCAATGATGACGCATGTATGATCTGTCAAAAGGGAGATTGGATGATTAGCCTAGTAAGTTTGACAGCCGAGAAATTCGAGTCTCCCTGGTAGAATTTACGCAAGCTCCCATTTCTACCATGAAGACTCGAGAGGCAAATGAACGTTATTAACATTTATTGAACAATAGACATGATACAAAATGCATGAATCCGTTTGGCGAACAATTTACACTTGATATAAAATGCATAAATCTGTTTGGCGAAGGTTCCCGTCTTCGCGTTGAACTCCAGGGTAGGACGGCATATCCTCCAGCGGAGATGGAGGCGGGCGTAGCCTGCCCCAAAAATAGAGATTAGAAGTGAACTCACCTACAGCTTACAAGGAGACACCATCTGAAAGACATGAGAAGTTAGTTAGATGATTGATTGATAGACGGAAGATGAAGGACGATAGGTGATGATGATGATGATGATGATGATGATAATGATGACAATGATGACAATGATGACAATGATGACAATGATGATGGGTGATAGGTGATAGGTTGGAAGACGAATGATGATAGATTAAATGAGATTATAAATGATAGGGATGTTCTAAGGCTTAAGCTATGGGCGGCAGTCTAGCCGAGGCATGAAGCCTGTGATGATGATGGTGATGATGATAATGTCGGTACCTTTGGCTATGCAAGAAGACACGGCGCGGATGCGCTGAGAGCAGAGAGACAGCACGGCGGTAGGTTATGCTTGAGAGATGCACCTTGGGCAGGAGAGCGCTGTGAACTTAGATTGTGACGGGAGTAGGTGGAGAGCCAGAACCGTGACCTTGGTCAGGAGAAAGTGGAGGCTTAAGCTATGGGCGGCGGCCCGGCAGAGGCTGGAGCCCTGTGATGATGATGATGATGATGATGATGATGCTATGTTAACGGGCGATGGCGCAGATGCTCTGAGAGCAGAGAGGCAGTAGAGCGTTATGATTTGATTGATAGATGCACCTTGGTCAGGAGAGCGCTGAAAACTTAGATTATGACAGTAGGTAGGGAGCCGGAATCGTGACCTAAGGGAGAGAGTAGAACATGGTGATGAATGAGTAAATGAATGAATGGATGAATGAATGAACGTAGGCTATAATATAATGTAATATGGTATGATAGTTGACATCACGGATAAACAACTACGGCAACTAGCCAGGCTGGTTCGATGTTACAAAATATGGAGATAACAGGCTTACGGACCACTATAAAATCAATCTGATAGATGAGAGAAGGATAGAATACAGACATGACCGGGTGACCGGAGCGATAGCCCCCCAAGAGATAGAGTGAATGCCGCCGACGCAGCAAAATACCACCGTCACCAGAAATGAGAATAGAAAACATAAAGTTACAGACCAGATATAGCATGCTTCAATGACGTGATGAGGAGTGAGTCAAATGCAGGAAGCGCATGCGCCAGACGACCAACGGCCCAGCGCCTTGATCGCAGTAGGGGACAGACCCCGCTTAGTGGCCGTGGTGGCCACGCCGATTCTGAACGAGCGTGCTGTATACCTCTTGGGCGAGGAATGAGAAGAAGGAAACAGAGTTAACAGAACAGAAACAGCACACTGAGCAAGATGACAAAGCGAGGAATGCCGAATGCAACACGCACATGCGTCGGACAACCAGCAGCCCATTGCCTTGAAAGCCCGCACTATGCGGGCGTCTGCCCAGAGTGATGAGAGAGACAGCTTGAGACAAAGCATGAGTAGCTAACATTAAAAGACAAGCACCTCGGCCAGGATAAGCAGGAAGGTCAGGTTAAAACAGAGGAGAATCGGCAGACAACTGGTAATCACGACCTAAGAGAGGGAGATAGCAGAGCTTGTAGCTGAAACAAACAATGAATAAAACACCAAGAAAACATCTCGACCAAGAAAATAATAACCCCATGTCAATTATGATGAACACCTACGCGGTGTGGCGCGGTGAATGCTTGTGCAAAGCAGGCATTGACACAGGCAGTGGGGCGGATGCCCTGGTTGGTTGAGAGAGACAACTTGCGGTAACTGCATGATTAGACTAGCAATAAAAAAGGGGGGCACCTTAGTCAGGAGAATGCAGAAAGTGCGAGCTTACGACAGAGGAGAGTTGGAGAGCCGGTTATCGAGACCTGAGAGGGACAGAGCAGAAAGCTGAAACATCACTGAATAACGGCACCAGAACAAAAACGGCATATCAAAATAGACATAAACTCCTACTCGCTACCAGTGGGTAGCTGCGATAAGTTTGTCATGCAGGATGGATGAGGATACCGATACAACCAGGTGACTAGCGTTAAAGTTGGGGCGACAACCCAGTGCGATGCTGAGGCGATGGCCCATTGTGATGCCGAGTTGTGATGTTGAGCCGTGGTGTTGAGCCGTGGTGTTGAGGTGCGACAACCCAGGGCAATGCTGAGGTGTGCCATTGATGCACGAGCCCTGAGGCGCCGGCCCAGGGTGATGTTGAGTCGCCGGCCCAGGGTGATGTTGAGTCGCCGGCCCAGGGTGATGTAGAGTCGCCGGCCCAGGATGATGTAGAGTCGCCGGCCCAGGATAATGTTGAGTCGCCAGCCCAGGATGATGTAGAGTCGCCGGCCCAGGATGATGTAGAGTCGCCGGCCCAGGATGATGTAGAGTCGCCGGCCCAGGATGATGTAGAGTCGCCGGCCCAGGATGATGTAGAGTCGCAGGCCCAGGATGACGTTGGGGCCGATGCCCAATCCAATGTCGGGGCCGATGCCCAGTCCGTCGTCGGGGCCAATACCCAGTCCGTCGCCGGGTCCAGAGCCCAGTCCGTCGTCGGGGCCAGAGCCCAGTCCATCGTCGGGGCCAGAGCCCAGTCCGACGTCGGGGCCAGAGCCCAGTCCGACGTCGGGGCCAATGCCCAGTCCGACGTCGGGGCCAATGCCCAGTCCGACGTTGGGGCCGATGCCCAGTCCGATGTTGGGGCCGATGCCCAGTGCATGACGTAGCGTATGCCCTACGTGGAGCGGCAGGCGCACGTGTATGTGAAAGTGTACGGGAAAGCAGCAGAGACCACCATCACCAGATATGAGAAAACGAACGCAATACGACACATCAGTCCGAGCGCCCTGACGATTCCAATGAAGCCTAGGGCACGAGTGGTGTACAGAGTGAGACGGTTAGCCCATAGATGGCTACCAATGGGGTGTGATCAGAACCCTGACAGGACTCCATGGGCAGAGTTTCATGTATAATTTAAGTATGATTATTAACGGTCATCATCGATGTACTTCCCACGGATATCACTCATTTATTTACTTAAATTTGGACGGTGTATATGTAGCCCATTGTGATCAGAATAACTCGAAATAGACAAGGCATTGCGACCGGCTACAATATCCCTCGATGCTCGGCGACCGGGCGCAGGCCGAAAGCCCCGCGTGATCTTTAAAGGTACACTGTGCAGGAAATGGTCAAAAAAAGAACTGCAACTATGCTGCTCGTTGAAACTGAGCTGCCTATTGCCAAGTTTGGTCTTTACATGAACATTTACCATGTAATAAACAATATTTTCTAGTATGGTCCAAGTAAAGTCATTTTTTTTTGGAGCTAAAAAATTGCTATTTGGTAAATTCAAAAATGGTGGACCATGGAGAAGATCCCCCCTTACATGTAAAAAAAAGTGCATTTTTTTTCAGTCATAAGGAATATTTAGAATTTGATGGTGGGGGTAAGTATTCATAAAAAAGGTAATTAGTGAATTGGCAGCATGAATTCTGGAAATAACCAACTAAAAATCTCACACAGCGTCCCTTTAACTTAATCCAGCCCTGAATGACTTGAAGCGGGAGTGAGGAAGCAAGGTACACTTATCAATACAAACTGCAGGCAGTGCGATGACATGAGGTGATGATTGGCACGCGCGCATAAGCTTAATGTGCGATCCAGAAGTCTAGGCCTACGAACCGAAGTCATAACTCTTAAAAGTCAACGAGACCGCCACATGGGCCAGTCCATGCAAACGAAAACGTAAAATAGGCTCGTGTTGTGGGCATAGGCTACTGAACGGAACATTGAAAATAGGCAGGTGCAAACTGATGAACGCACGACCGGAATCCACATGAATGAAAAACTGTAGGCGGTGCTACGGCCCGTAGGCTGAGGTCCTTGCAACATCGCTCCGGAACATAGGAAGTACGTTTGTAATCAGGACAATTAAGAACGAGTGCATGGCTCTGCAATGTCCTCCGTCCGGTGTCGTGACAGGCAGTAGCACGAAACAACACAGAAGGTAATGTCGGGTTATGCATGCGGGCGAGGCGCTTCGATATATAAGTAGCCCATTTAAATCTGTACCCCCAGCAAACGTTCCAAAAAAGCCACACCAGCCGGTTCATAAATGCTCTATAATATTGGCAAGCGAATCACCAGTCCATCCGCAGCAGATGAGGCCGACGAGGACCAAGTAAATTGTGACTCGCAGTACCCATAACGCCTCCGAAAAAAGAAAAAAAAAATGTGCTGAGCATATAAGCTGGCTAAGTGCGCGAGGCGCAACGAGAGAGCACCGCGGGCCCAGTTACTTCGATTCCGCCCTTCCCCAGCAAATGTTCCAAAAGTCACTCCAACCAGTTCATGGAATTCTCCCAAATGACCGCAAACGAAACGTAGGCCATCAGTCAACCAGCGGCAGACGAGACTGATATCCGAGACAGTGCAACAAGCCGAGTATGAGGCATAAGAGGCGACTTGCCTGGACAACAACTTCCCCGCAAAAATAGTCATTCGCTGAGATAAACGTTCCCTGGGTCCGCAGGACAAGTGAAGGGAAAGCCGCCAGGTTACTCACGAATTACACCAGTTCGGGGAAATCCATCCACAGGCAGGCTAGTTCAAAAGCAAATCCACAAGCGTCAGGAAATCAGGGAGCGGCGTGCCAAACAAATTGATTGAAGCCTTGCGAGAAAATTATTAGGCTATTAAAAAGCACCGATTGCGTGCCACGCGTTTGAGCGGTTGAAAATCCCATCCCAGCAACGGCAAGGTGAGGAGTTATCAAGTAACCAGGTAGAAAATAAACGGAATGTTTGATAACGAAAACGCCGGACAGCCACTTCAAAGTCGGCTTAACTGGAAAGGAGAGAACAGAATGAGTGACTGATTTTTAAACAAACGTGAATGCGATCCATTGGCTGAGAGGGAACGATGCATGAGTGATGCGTAACGGGGAAATCCCCAATCTCGCGTTGAGATTGGTTGACGATCCTGGGCAATGATGACGCATGTATGATCTGTCAAAAGGGAGATTGGATGATTAGCCTAGTAAGTTTGACAGCCGAGAAATTCGAGTCTCCCTGGTAGAATTTACGCAAGCTCCCATTTCATTAAATAATTAACTATTATTTACTAGTATGACCAAAGTAGAGTAAGTTTTGCAGTGAAGAATAGTTAAAAATGTCTATTTCTGGAAATTCAAAATGGCAAACAATGGAGAAGATCCCCCTTTTCATGCTTTAGAATGTGATAGTGGTGGTAAGTATTCATGAAAAAGGTAACATTTGTGAATGGGCAGCAGGAGTTCTGGAAATAAACAACTAAAAACATTACACAGTGCACCTTCAAGAGGAAAATACAAGGAAAGAAGGCAAATAGAAGATGGCAAAGGGAAAGAAGGTGGACCTTAAGACAGGGCAAAAGAAGAGGATAACAGAGGGTTGTGAAAGAGGTGTGAAAGAGAGACAGACAAGGTGGGAATTTCAGACATAAAGAGATATGCCGGGTTAGACACCTGACGCTGGAGATCGGGCGTGTGGTAGAACAAGCACTACTGACAGGGACGGAACTGTGGAGAGAAACATCATGCCCCCCGTTTTTACACGACGTACAATGACTCAATCTGTCCTTCTTGTTAAATCTCTCAAGGCATCTTCATCTCCTCTACCTCTCCGGCACATTCCCTCAAACGTTCCCTGAGCCCCCACCCCTCTTCCTTTCTTCCTCTCTCTTTCTTTCTGTCTGTGTCATACCACTGCAAAGGGGATGGTTTTAAATGTCTTAAACGTGTGATGAAGCGGTAGGGCTATGTTTGAGATTTACAGAATATGTCTGGTTGACGATGTGATGACATGGAGTTGTAGATTTCTTTGAAAGTGACCTACTGTGACAAAGAGTGTTGAGCCTGTCTTCCTCCTCCTCTCTTGAACACGCTTTTTGTCATTCTTCTATTTGATTTTTCTGTTTCTCTCCCCCTCCCTCTCTCTCTCTCTCTGACTCTCTCTCTCTCTCTCTCTCTCTCTCTCTCTAGGATCACCACTACAGTGGCCTGCAACATGGACCTGACTAAGTACCCCATGGACAGGCAGACCTGCACCCTACAGCTGGAGAGCTGTGAGTCACTGGCACACACGCACGCACACACACACAGTACACACAGTACACACAGACACAGACACACACACACACACTCACTCACTCACTCACTCACTCACTCACTCACTCACTCACTCACTCACTCACTCACACACACACACACACACACACACACACACACACACACACACACACACACACACACACACACACACACACGCACACACACACACACACACACACACACACACACACACACACACACACACACACACATTTCATAGGCCCTGGCCTAAAAAAGGCTTTTAAACAAACATCTACTATTTCACATATTCCCCCTTAATAACGTGTTACTGCACAACCCTACTACCCAAACTAAAAGCCTTAGGTCGCAGTTATATATAAATAGTTTTCATACTCCCCTTTCAGATTCATCAGTACCCAATGTTTTTAGTTCAACTTACATCTACTTTTGAAAGTGACCCAAATCCAATATGCATATTTACACTGGCCTGAAACTTTTACTCTTAACTCTTAAAACAACTGGTGTGTGTAAACAACACAGATTCAATTTTCTTACCGAAGTATGCCTGTTGGGTACTTTTAAACAAATCTTTGAAAAGGATTTCGAAGCAGAGGGAAATGGGGGGAAAAGCATATTAGCATAGCAAGAAAGTTTGGGCAACGTTTCCAAAAAGAGTTTTTGATGTCACAAGAGGACATACTGTAGCCTACTGGGCAGGGCTGGTCTGGTCATCTCACATATCAGGCTTTTTCCTGGTGGGCTGACAGTTCTGGCGGTCAGTACATGCTGAAAATGGACATGGTAGAGGCAAATAGCCCTTCGCCTGCGCCGTCAGGCTGTTACCGCACAAATACAACAGCCGCGACATGAGCGAGGCGAGCAACGGAAGTAATTGACTTTGTATTGAGTCACGTGACAAACATGATTTGAGCGACTACAGACTATTCGCGCAACGAGAGCGACAGTTTGTAGTTGAACTCCTGGGAATATTATGCAAATGAGCTATGGCGCGGTTCGGCAACAAGCGGCCACAGCCAATTACTGTATAGAGGTCAGTGACCACAGCCAATGGGAATGTTGGAATGCTTGCGTTCTGCTATTCACAGACATACTCTAGTCGCTTCAATCGCTCGTATCGCTCTTGCTGCACAGAAGTGATTCTCTGTCGCTCTGTCTACGTAATAAAGTCGGTGAGTGTAAGTTTGCAGACTTTGCAGTCTTTACGTTAAACTGTTTCGTTCATGTCGGGCACCTTACTTTTGCAACTGTGTTGAGCAATAATTGAAAAGTCGTGCTGCCTTACTTCTTTGCCGTCTCCAGACGCCCCCAATTTGAACTGCTCACTATCAGAGGAGGAGAAAACAGAATGACGGCTTCAAAATGTCTGTCAGGCCTGTCTGTCCAGCTTTTCATTCAGGTCATGGCAGCAGTCAAAGGAGTTGCATTTTGGGCGATTTTACTTTTCGTTGGAGATTGACAATGTTTCACTTTTTATCCAAAAAAAATCTACTGTAGGCTCAGACCTGATAGGAAACTGGGAGGTACAGTATGGTATACCTGGGCAATCATAAAATGAATTAGATAACTGTTTGTTTCTGTTGCACACCCTAATGAAGACTGTAGGGCTGATAAGTGTTGGTAATTTTACATATACTGGGCGACAACATAAGAAAGATTCTTTTAACTTTTTAAATCAACTCATGAGTGCCTGGACCAAAGAATCTAGAGTAACATTTTGACATAGTAATTTAAGTAATAAGCCACGAGAGGCCGTGGGTTGTGCTCGATTTATAACGGGTAAGGGGAGTGGGGCACAACGGTTCACGTCGTGCCGTAAAGATCCAGTTAGCCATTATAAATCGAGCACAACCCATGGCCTCAAGTGGCGTATTACTTATCTAACATTGTTACAATTAATCGCTGACCAAATGTATTTAAAAGCGCTGTAATAACAATTAATTTTCCCCCGCGTCATTCAGTTGACAAGTTGAGGAAGTGGTTGGTTACCCTGGGCAAGAATGAAACGTCTTTGCAATCACAATGATACCCCAACCACAGATGGTACAAGATGTGCTCTTCTTGCGGACCCCCCACCCCAACTGGAATATATTCTCATTACCAACTTACTCTAATTGAGACGCGCATAGAATCTTCATTTGGAATGGTGTGAGTTTGTGCCCGATTTACAACGGCTATCAGCCAATCATAATCGAGAACCAGACCACACAGTGTTAGATAGTAACCTTCTACATTCGACATATATAGTAAATAAATAACATTAAGTTAGGGGCTAAGCTAAACTATTTGTTTTGTTACGTATATTTACATAGTATTAGTGTAAATAGGCCTGGGGTGGTAATCTGGCATACAGGGCATTTCCCGGTGGGCTGACAGTCCTCAGGGGCCGATGCTGTTGGGCTTTTTGTACTTCAATACAGACTGGCCCACTGATGGGGCTATGCAAAATTTCCTGGACATATTTTGGTATCAGTTAAGTGCCGATGAGTTCTTATATGAGTGGCCAAACCAAGGTTTTAAAAGTTGAATGGAAACATAAATATCGCAGACCCAATCTTGTTGTGTGTGCTCATTTTTGCTCTGAAAACTATTTTTTTTACAATGTTTAAAGTACAGTATGTTTCTAACTCTTCAGTACATTCTCCAATGAACATACAATATGAAGCATTGCAACTTTAGAATACTGGTTGAACCTGGAACGTCATTGGTTCGCAAACCCAGCAAATTCAAAACAAGTTTTAGGGAACTCGAAATCATTATTTCACTTTACTTGCAAAAGAATACAGTACATGCCTCCCTGGTTGACTTTGTTTACACGTTTGGATGTTTACAAGATTCATGATGTGTATGTATT
>NC_085873.1:26526224-26528724 GCF_034702125.1 Engraulis encrasicolus
AATGACAAGAATAAGAGTCCAGGCGAATTATATATATGTATATGAGATTAAAGATTCAGTAGGGAGCCTTATTCACTTCCTCCCCTCCCCACCCTCTTTTCATTCATTCATATGTAGCATGTTTTAGCCCATGCGACCACACTTAAACCTGTCTTAGCAAGTTATGAATGTTTTAATGCTTTTTTTATGCTGACAACCTGGAACATATGACAGCATCACGCCACTTTAGGAAGCATACGGCACTTCATGAAAGATTAAACACAGTGTATGAAACATACGTGGTGACGAGGTTAATACGGACCCAGGTGATGCATTACACATATTGATGACCTGAGTCAACACTTTTCTAATCCATCAAGTTATGATTCATAACATATAGGCTAAACCAGCGGACACCGTGAAAATGTTAACAGTGTTAGTGCAACATATTTTAGAGTGTATTCCCAGGGCACTATATAAGTGTTGAATAAATGCTGCATTTTTTTAACTTCTCTGGACAAACTCAGGCCCAGGACCACATGCAGACCGCGGCGCTGAGCCTTTATGTAGAAGAAAGACAACTTTTTAATCAACCGCAGCATCTTTGTGCAGATAGACCCGCTGGCAAGCCTGTTCACTCTTTACTCAAAAGACTCAACTACATAATAATAATAATAATAATGATACAACATTACAGAAAGCAGCCTTAAGTAGCAGATTAATACTTGATCATTACACATTTTATGACAATTAGGTTAAAAATAGGCTCTGCACAAAGGGGTTAAAACAGCTATGGTATTGCAGGTTTGAGATGATACAAGGTCATATCTATATAAGAAAAATGCATCAGTGAATGGCCAACATGTTATGTCAGGGTACATTACAGTATTTCTCATGTATTATTGGCACAGCCAACTTATTTGCGACATCTGGCCCTACAGTCAATATTTTAAAACCAATGTGGCCCTCTGGCCAACATAATTTCCCATGCCAGAAAAGGCTAAACTCCTGGTCATCTGGTCATTTTTTTCCTACCTGATACAGGAAATTCAATGGAGTAAAACAAAATGTCATAGATTCAAATAACACAGGATGAAGTATTAATCTCCTTGTGCATGCACATACAGTACAAAACACAGGCCTGGACTGGTAATCTGTCATACAGGGCTGATAGTCCTCAGAGGCCAATGCTGATGTTATTTTTGGTTGTGTGTGATTATGCAAAGGGCCATTCGGAGCCAAAAATGACTGTGCCATTTTTATTGGTCCCAGTCCATCCCTGCACACACACACAGAGAGAGTATGTTAAGGCTATTTTGGATAACATATTCTCTATAAAGTTATGTTCACATTAACCACACTGTTAATTAACCGGCAGGTAGGCTCTACCCATATGAGGTCAAATGCGCTCTAACCCATGTTGTACTCTGTGTCATTAATAAAATATATTTATCATGTTTCACAGAGAGCTGAACTGGTGGTAGGGAGAGGATTACTACAGCTGTGGTGTTCTTACCAAGGTTATGTCATTTTAATCCCGTGTGAAGGAAATGACAACTGTGCAAAAAGGGCTTTGATCTGGTAAATCTGATAAACGTAAGAAGTCAAGCTTTATTGTTTTGTTACGCTACAGCGGCTCAGTTATTCGCGTAAATGAATGAAAAACACAAGAAATTGGCTACGTATTCAGAGGCCTGGCGTCAGTGTTTGTTTTCCTGTCACGGAGGATGAGTGAGCAGAGAGATAACATTTCACAATGGAGAATAATGACGTTGTCAACGACAATAGCCTTTCGAAAGTTAATTTGAGCTCAATTAAAACCCAGTCGGGACAAACAAACAAACACTTAATTAGCGCAACAACTGTCAGGGCCACTTGTGTCTCTGGAGGGTTAGGGCGTTGCCTGGCGCGCTTAATGTGTGTGCTCCTGATGATTATGCTTTCGATTTATCTCTTGTTTGACACCCGCTGCACAATCACTCTCCCGCTTCCGCGAGGAGGTTGCGTAACGTTCCAATGTTCCAGTGTCAGTCGCGCGGAAAAGAAGCCGTGTAATTATAGATCTTGCCGACTAATTAAACGGCAAACGAATATAGCCTACCTTTACCGGAGTTGTATGCCTGCTGCTTACCAGCACGTTAAGTTGTAAGTAACTTTATGCGATTGGAAATGTTTATCCGTGGTGTTATTTATTCAGACACTTGCGAGGCTCACTGAAGCACAGTCTATCCGGGGGTTTGTGCAACAGTGTTAGACTGAGATGAGCTGAGGAGAGGAGATCTGAGGGACACGGTAGTCGGTGGAGGGAGAGACGCTGTAGAGATAAGAGGACACGAGTTCTGTAAGGGGAAGCATGCATAGTTCCTTTCACCCTTCACAGATCAATTATGCATGCTTTTTCTCTCTCTCTCTCTCTCTCCCTCCCGCATAAAAATATGTTGTGTCCTAGGGGGATTCGTTCGCGCGCGATCCATGGCAGGGCAGGCAGACGTGTCTCGATAGGCTAGGCTGTGCGCGTGGA
>NC_085873.1:26531224-26546224 GCF_034702125.1 Engraulis encrasicolus
GTAGGATAAAATTACAATGTAGGATCGTTTGTCAGAACACCGGCGAAAACTTGGAGGTAAAATTTGCACTGCCGTACTCAGAGGACGGTTGAAAGTACAGGAGAAAGGTAAAACTCATTTATTTAACTAAAGGGGAGGTGTAATATGAGCTTATTTCCAAAAATGGGACAGTATAACACATGTGGGGCACTTTAACACACTCCTCAACTTTGTGGACAGTGGAGTTGAAACTGTAACAGCTGCAAAAGGTGAACCAATATAATTGAACACTATGGGTTGGGAATGCTAAATTCATATGTGAGTCAAGGCAGGTAAACGAATACTTCTGGTAATGTAGTGTATGTGGAAAAAATGTCATTAATAATCAAAGTAATAACAATTGTAATGTAAAAGAAAATCAATCTCTCTCTCTCTCTCTTTCTTTCTCTCTCTCTCTCTCTCTCTCTCTCTCTCTCTCTCTCTCTCTCTCTCTCCCTCTCTCATTTCCTCAGGTAACTACCCCAAGCTGATCTTCCACTTCCGTCTGAAGCGTAGCATCCTGTACTTCATCCTGGAGACCTATGTGCCGTCCAGTGCTCTGGTGGTGCTCTCCTGGGTCTCCTTTTGGATTAGCCAATCGTCTGTTCCCGCTCGCATCTGCATTGGTGAGCACACCCCCATCACCTCTGATACACTTCTGTCTGTTCCTTTTTCGGTAAACCCACCATGTAAATCACTACTGTAGCCTACTTTATGCTGAACTCTGCTCCGATGGACACCCCGATTATTTTAATGTTGATGTGTAAAAACAAAGTTACCCAGTCGGGGGCCTGGCCCCTGATATGTGGGGCCCTGGTGCCTCAGCCACACTTAACCTCTCTATAAATGTCCTTGCTTGCAAATGCTGCCCCCTCAAGCATTCAGACATATGTTTTGCTTTCTTCTCTACCATCTTGTGTTTCTGTGGTGTGTGTGTGTGTGTGTGTGTGTGTGTGTGTGTGTGTGTGTGTGTGTGTGTGTGTGTGTGTGTGTGTGTGTGTGTGTGTGTGTGTGTGTGTGTGTGTGTGTGTGTGTGTGTGTGTGTGTGTGTACGTGTGTACGTGTGTGTACGTGAGAGAGAGAGAGAGAGAGAGAGAGAGAGAGAGAGAGAGAGAGAGAGAGAGAGAGAGAGAGAGAGAGAGAGAGAGAGAGAGAGAGAGAGTGCACACACATGCATACGTGTATGCCGGGCAGGATGTGCGTGTGTGGAGCGAATCTGCCAGCCTTAGTCTGGACTGGGCCTACAGTCGGCCGATCTCCCTGTAGGGCTGCAAGCCCAAGAAATCCCACAGCATCCTTCATCTCATTCTCAAGCTCTGACACATGAACAGTGGAAAGGAAAAAAAACACACAGAGGGAAAAAAACAAAAGAAAAGGACAGTGGAAAAAAGCAGCGAAACAGAAAAAAACCCCAGAATAGAACGAATATGCAGACAGTCCCTGTGGAGCTTTCTGACTTTCAAATTTCAAACAATTGAATACATAAAGCTGTAGAGAAGAAACAGGATGAAGCCAAGTGTGAAAAGAACCTGACTGTAAAACAATATGGTTATTTGTTTTTAAATCATGGGAAAATTAAAGACTAAATGCCTGTGTCAATGTTTTTGTTTTGAAAAGCAAGTTGTTACAAGCACAGGTCATAACAGACCACAGCGAACGTTTGTGTTACAGCTGTGTCTTGGAAATGTCAGGGAAATTTGTTCATTAGATGTTGCATGTACAACAGTAGTTAGACCAGACACATAAGTGTGCAGTGCAGTGCAGTGCAGTGCTTTTTGTTTTGAAAAGCAAGTTGTTACAAGCACAGGTCGTGAAATAAATAGGCCTAATGAAAACAGACCGCAGCATAGCGAACGTTTGTGTTACAGCTGTGACGAAACCAGACACATAGGTGTGCAATGTATGAAACAGATGGGCACGAGATGGGCAGTCATTGAGAATATCCGTGGTGAGCTGTTAAATAGTGTTTCATGGTTGCTTTAGGCTAATGTTTGTTTCATGTATTTTAAGTGGTGTTGCAGAGTTGAATAAATGTTCAATTAATAGACATTTCCATTAGCTTTTAATGAATTGCGTCAACGTCTCTTTATTAGAAGTGTTTCATTACCGCTCTCTCCGCTATTAGGTTTATGAATTCTAGCCTAACCCTCTGGAGTCTAAGGCCTCTCAAGCTTTGAGGTAGTTTGCAACACCTTGACTTTTTTCAAGTACTTCAACTAACTGTAAACATCTATGCAAACATGGCACATAAAGTTGTATTCTGACAAGCCCAACAAAAAACGAATATGACAGTAAAGTGAATGTAATACAAACAAGTTTTATTTAAATTGAATGTAAACACCACTGTACATTAAAAAAAACAAAAAAAAAAGTTTTGGAGGTCTTCAAACAGTGCAAGAAAACAGTCTAAATATATAGCCAAGACTTTGGAAGTTTGAACCTTGTAAGCAAAAGTGTTTGCTACATGCAGGTGTGCGTTGCTCTGCGTTGCTCTGCCTAGCGTTGACATCCAGGGTACCAGATGCATGCTCTGTGCCTGCTGCACGAAAGAGCCAGGCTTGCTGGTGTGACAGCCAGAGTGCCCCCACAACTCTAGTGATGGTCACACCATCACACTGTCCCTACTTCTGCATGCTGTTATGACTCTAGAGTAGTGTTTCTCAACAGGGGCGCTACAGCCCTCCAGGGGGCATTGATGAGTCCTAGGGGGGCGTTGAGGAGGATGCAGCTGAGTGGGGGCAGGGCTTAGTTCCCATTGGGAGACATTAGTCTATTTCATTTTTCAATACTAATGGGGGCGTTGGTAGGTTTATGATGAGGTCAAGGGGGTGTTGGGAGGCTTATCATGAGGTCAGGGCCGTTTGTTCCAAAAAGGTTGAGAACCACTGCTCTAGAGCATAACCACATGCTTACCCCGACAACATAGTGCAGGAAACACGCCTGGGCTTTGACCGAGGCAGAAAAGTCTGTGAGAATATCCGTGGTGAACTGTTAAATGGTGTTTCATGGTTGCTTTCCTGTAATGTTTGATTAATGTGCTGTAAGTGGTGTTAAATGGTTGCATAAATGTTTGATTAAAACATTTATTTCCATTAGCTTTTAATTAAATTATAGCCTCTCGTTGTAACTCGAAATTGAAATAGAAAGAGCTAGGCTCATTGGTGTGGCAGTCAGAGCGCACACACAACTCTAAATATGGGCATCACATCCTCAAATGCTCATATGCTTGCATGTTTGGCTCCATTGCCTGTGCGATTGTTAGTTTGTCGAGGTACTTATGTACTTAGTACTCCAGTACTTGAGTCATTACAATGACTACCCATGAGATTTAGAATTAAAACTTTTCTGATAGCCTGTAAGTCACTAAGTGGCTTAGGCCAAAAATATATTGTAGATATGCTACGGCAATATCATCCTAATAGATGTCTTACTGTAAGTCTTCAGAGTCTCCTCTAGTGGTTGTGCCCAGGGTCAAATCAACAGGGTGAAATGGCATTTAGTCATTATTCTGCCAGATGTTGGAACCAACAGTAGCATTTTCTAAAAAGACAGCTTTATTTTCATCTGCCTTTAGTGATTGTGAGTTATCTATTATATACTGTACACATATAATGCTTTTTAGAACATATTTTTTATTCTTTCTTTCTTCTCTGTCTTTACTCTTTGAACTACAGTTATGTATGTAAAGGACCTATATAAATACTATTGCTATTGGTCTTGCTACAAGGTGTAACCACAATGCTCATTATGACGACCCTGATGATGGGTCCCCACACCTTGCTGACCAATGGCCACACAATCCTAGTGAACTCTAATGATGATCACAACTATGTGAACCAAGGTGTCTTCTGGAAAAAAAAAAAAAAAAAACGGTTGATTGACCTAAAAAGAAGAAAATATGATGCAAAATAATTTTAAAAAATGACAGTGCTGCTGATGGGTACGGTACACACACCTCTCTGCCCAATTCAAACAAAGTGTGTTAGTGATGATCATTTGATGGTCCCGCGCACTATGTGTGGGTCAGTTGTCTGTGTTCGCTTTCTTATCTGTCCAGGTGTAACCAAGGCGCTCACCATGATTATGCTGACGATGGGCGCACAATTCCCACAATGCAAGCGAACCCTGATGGGCACACTAGAACACTGGCTCTTTCTCTATGCCCAGTGTTCTAGCCTTGATAGGACGTGAAACGCCCAATGATTGGACACTCCGCAGAGTTCACCAAATAGTATCCAACCACTGGCCGTTTTAAGTCCTAGCAAGGCTAGAACACTGGGCATTGAGATAGGGCCACTGACTCTGCTAGGCTACCATGTTTGGTTCCATGGTCTGTGTGTTTGTCCCCAATGTTGGATATTAAATGAGACACAAAATGAAAGTCTCCGTTATTTTGTTCGTTTGTCCAGGCGTAACCACGGTACTCACCATGACAACGCTGATGATGGGAGCGCGCACCTCGCTGCCCAATGCCAATTGCTTCATCAAGGCCATCGACGTCTACCTGGGCATCTGCTTCAGCTTCATCTTCGGGGCCCTGATCGAGTATGCCGTCGCTCACTTCTGCACCCTTCACCAGCCCAACGCTGCCAATGCATACATGGTGAGTCTTTGCAATATATTATTATTATTATACTGTCAATGCATACATGGTGAGTCTTAACAATATATTAGGTAACACTTTTAATACCGATTCTAAGTCGGGGAAGGATTGGCAAATGATACAGAAACCATTCATCATTTGCCAATCCTTCCCCGACTCTCTCACACACATGTATCAGAATCAAAAACCATTATCTAAATGTATTCAAAGGGTTATCTAAGGTTTGAATAATGCTTAACAAATGCATAACTAACGCTTAACAAGGAGTCGGTATTATAAAGTGTTACCCATTATTGTCATTGTAATTATTATTGTAATATTATTAATATTACATAATAATAACAATGATCATCATCGTCATCACATGGTTTGTCTTCACAATAATTATGTGATTGTCTTAGTTTGCTGTGTGTTCGTCTGTACGGTAGGGGTGCGTGATTATGGAAAAAATCATAATCACGATTATTTTGGTCAAAATCGAAATCACGATTATTAATCACAATTATTGATTTTTTGCAGATTTTTTTTGAAAATTATAACAAGATGAAATATAACCAAGAATGAACTACACTATATATGGGATGAGCAAAATAAAATGAATTGTAATAATTATGTAAAGGCAATAGCATAAAACCTATTGGACAGATCTCTGGCCAGAAACACCAGCCTGTCAGTATGTTCTGGCTTCAAGGACGCTCTCAAAAGTAGGTCACTATTGCCACGATTAAATCACTATTAAAATTCCGACTTCGATTTCACTAATTGATCACGATTTTCAATTATTTTCGATTAATTGTGCAGCCCAACTGTACGGTATGTCTGTTCGTTGGTTTGTTCGTTCGCAGTGCAATCATCATCGTCATCGTATTAATCATCGTCACCATCATCTGTCCCTATCCGTGGGCCCTTGAGCAAGACATCGACGTCCCCCAAATTGCTCAATAGCGGCAGGTTGGCACATTGTGACTAGCAGGCTCTGTTTGTGGACGAATGTGTGATTGTAAGGCATAGAGTGTAAAACACTGTGAGTATGTGTGTTCCTAGAGAGCAGAAGAAAGTGCAGTCCATTTGCCATTCAATTGTATAAACCCTTTTATAAATGGCTTCTACAGTTTAGCAAAGCAACCAACATTGGGCAGAGATGAGTATGGGTAGATTTAAACCGTCACCTTCACTTCTATATCCATCTTCTCTGGCAGCCACTGGCAGTCTTGTTACTAGTGGTGGTGTTTGTTGTCACCTGTTGTCAGGCAGGCCTGCCACAAACAGGCAAGCAAACTAGGGAATTGTCTCGGGCGCCCAGCTGCAAGGGACCCCCTGGTAACGACTGGTTATATACTTGTCATAGCTTTGGGAGTGTGGGAGCACCTCCTATAAAATGTGCTATCATACTGCTATCAAAATCTCTCGTGAGGGTGGCCCTCAGCAATAGATTGAAATAGAAAAAGGGGGCTCTAAATGCCTCTGTGCCTAGTCCCCCCCAAATACCTTGAAACGGCCCTGCTTGTTGTCATTATTACTTTTTTCTAGCCTGATGATGTTGTTTGGAAGGGCCAGACCACCATCATGTGGCTTTTGTCACAAGGGCCGCTGACAGCTTTGGGTGGGCCAAAGACAAAGTCATCTAAAAGCCCCCCCATCCAAAACATACAATGTAAAACGACCCAATTTTGCGCCCCTGGGCCCAGATCGGCTGACCCCCTTGTCCTGTCCCCTGTCGTCTTCCCTGCATGTCACCTCATTATGTTTGTCAGCGTCGCTCCATCCTCCATTCCATCCATTCCATCCATTCATTCTGCTTCATTTACCAAGGGCTGTACAGGGCTTGTCATTGTCATCTCTATCTCCCCCTCTCTGCCTCTCTCTCTCTCTCCCTCTCTCTCTCTCTCTCTCTCTCTCCCTCTCTCTCTCTCTCTCTGTCTTTTTCTAACTCTCTCTCTCTCTCTCTCTCTCTCTCTCTCTCTCTCTCTCTCTCTCTCTCTCCCTCGCGCTGTCTGTCCTCATCAACTCTGTCAGACAGCTATGGCACAAACAATTGCCTCTGATTATTTAAAAGCAGAGAACAGTCAAGCAGTCAGGCACATGGTCTGCCACCTAATCCCTACATGACCTACAAGATATACAATTTATCACCTTATTATATTTACCTCCGCCAAGGAGGTTATGTTTACGGTCATGTTGGTTTGTCTGTTTGTTTGTCTGTCTGTTTGTCAGCAGGATAACTCAAAAAGTTATGAATGGATTTGGATGGAACTTTGTGGAGTTTTTGGAAATGACCAAATGAACAAGTGATTCGATTTTGGTGATTCAGACACAAACCGGAACCAAAAATATTCTTCACCATTGCAAGCCTAGAAATCTAGACGCCCCCCATGACCGCAAGTTGTATTGCGGGACAGGCGAATTTTGATATTCCAGTTTCTAACTCTACAAAAAAGAAGGCAGATAGACTGAAAATAAAAATAGGGTGTAACATAGTGAAATGTTCTATCAAACAGATTCCTTGGCAGAGGTCTGCACTCTCTGAGTGCATTTCTAGTTTTGAACTAGAACTTTGTCAATTAGTGAGATGGCAGATATTCTGTGCCATGTCAATGCATGCCTTTGCATGTTTGCTTTTCAACTTTAACATTAAAAAATGCTCATACCATACTATTTTTTACATTGCACTGTAGTTAGCTCACTCTCTTATTCAGAGTACAGTGACTGGTAATGGGTAAGTGAACAACCAGGAGTATTATGGGGCTTAGAGCAATGAGAGTAGGCCTATATTATAAGTCTGGGCTCAAGTAGCACTACATGCTGCGTCATGAGGTGAAGTATACTAACATTAAGCCAGCTGCTAGGTAGGCTGCAGTGCAGATTACGTAATTTTAAGTAGACTACGAGAGTCTACACAGCTGATGTTTATAATATCAATTACATTCAAGTTATAATAATGATAATAATATAATATAATAACAATAAATGCTTACAGACCAGCTTATGTCAAACACTTTGAAAGCCTTCGTCTTGGAGACACATGAAGGTAACTTTGTACGACTAATAGCATAGCTAGCATCATCGTGCACTGTCAACTGTCTGTCGTTGAAGGTGTCTTTAATCAACTTTGTGTTGCCAGCCTCAGTACTGCATCTACCCTGCCACAATTTCGTTTTCCCCCATATTATGACAATTGCTGTGATGTTATTTAAAAGCGAATGGAACTTGTTTTATGCTATCCTAACAAGCTTATTGGTCGTCTTGGCCAAACAAGCATGTAAATGTTTTGTTTTACTTACCAAAAACTTGAGATGAGATGAATGCAATTTGGCGCTTCTCTTCCGACATCCGGGTCTAGCCCCACCCACCCGTGGTTGCTTCACTTTTGAATCCAACATTAGTCATCCAGTTCTAATGTACAATCAGCGGGGTTAGACGTCTTGCTCAAGGACAATTCAAAATGGATGAGATTGTGGTAGAACGCTAAATGTTGGTTTGCGCCCACATTTGGTACTTTATTTTGCCTCAGGATTTCAATGTGTCCCAGAACAACTCCTGAACCATCAGCAGTTACCCTTTTCCTTATATTAGTTAAACTATGTTTAGCTGCTACTCTTATTCATGAATACCATCATTGACTTTCAGGGTTCAGGGACCATACCTGGAGCAGCATGGGGTTAGATATTTTGCTCAAGGGCTCTTCAACCAAGGATGAGGGTGCAAGGGATCTCTACTGTTGGTATTCACTCACTCAATTTCTACCCTTTAACAGTGCGTAAATGCACACACTTAAAGGTTAACATGACCTCTTATAGTGAGGGCAGAAATGTTTTCATACTCGTTGTCAAGGGCACGTGTGCCACTGGGCATAGTGTCAGCACTAGTGCCCTTTACCTTGGAAATTGTCCAAATGTGTCTGTTTCTTTTCCTGCGTGGTATTTCAAGCCCATGGTCAAAGCTGTCAACGGGCCTGTGTGACTTTCTGGGTACACTGTACCTTGGAATCACTCCAACTGCATGTGTGTGTGCGTGTGCGTGTGTGCCCTGTGCAGCTTTTTGGAAGTTGGCCAGAACAGAGCTCTGCATGGGTGCATACATGTTATTATCCTTAGGGTATGCAAGTTGTGGAGACCAGGGCCTTAACCAGACATTTTCAAATACTGAGGTCAAAAACTGTGTTCTGTACTGTATAGTGTACATTTAGAATGCTTCAAATAGCCTACTTCAGTCAAACTTTTAAGTTTGTTTTCATTAATCACTGCCTTGAGGATAAATTGGGGCGTCATATACAGATTGAATTTATCTTTGTTGATCAAATATCAATTTCATCATAGATACATTTTGCATTACTGAAAAAAATACTGAGGACATGACCTCTGTGTCCTCAATGGTAGTTACGGCCATGGTGGAGACATGTCAACATTGGTGCGCTGTACTTTTTGGAAATGCTCCAGCTCTTGTCAGCCCCTAAGTGGATGATTTTTTGGGGGGCCCTCAGTCAAAGTGACTACTGCACATGTATATTGCATGAACTGTCCTGTTTAACCTCAGGATAGCTGAGTTCCTACATACAGGTTGATCTGAAATGTGTACACAATATTGTAAAGATTATACTTGTAAATTGTAAAGTAGGTGTTTATTTGTAGAGTTTGCAGACATCACTTAAGTGTTTTGTCTCTATGTAATCCTTTTGTAGAGTTTGCAGACATCACTTAAGTGTTTTGTCTCTATGTAATCCCAAACTGATGTTTAAAGTCTGCGTTATTAGACCTGCAACAGTGACTGAAAGTGAATGCAAAAAAATAATTGTGTGTTGTTTGCATTGTCAGCAGTGCCTGCATCAGAATGGATATCAGTGTGAGAGCAGATAGTGGCGATGTCTGTGATTTATATCACACTATGAAATAATTTAAAGTCTATATACATTTTTTGGGGCTAGCCTGTATAAATGTTGATTCACTATGCTTTGAAAATGCCCCAACCTACTCTATATCACCCTGTGTCCTTTTGAACTTTGACCTCTGGGTCAAAATGCCCATGGCTTTGTGCAACAGCACGGTATGTGGTCTTCATTCCAATCTGTCCCAGCTTTTGGAATCGCTCCAGCCCCCTGTCACATAATTTAGGTCAGTCACACCACTCATGAACTCTTCCCTCAGTTAATAACATTAGAGCACTTCTGCAGCTCAGGAATTACAAAAATACTTAAAAAATAAGTAGCCTAAGTGAAATAAATCAGTAAATCAATTTTGACTTTGTCAGGAATCTCTAGTTGAACAAAATAAAAAAAGACATATTTTATTTTTCTAAATTTGAAAATGGTCTAGCTAAAAATATAACACCTGTGGTGTTCGCGTAGTTCTCAACAAAACATGAACCAAGAGATGAGACACAAATTTGAAGCTACAGACTTGTTTTTAGTGTCTCTTAGAGCTGATTTAATACACAGGTCGAAAACGACCGAAACACAAGGGAAGGTGACCGTAATTGAACACAATGCGAGGGTAGAGGTTAGATATGTACATTGAGTGAGAACGTCATTTTACATGTTGATATATAGCCAAAGTCTTCCTGCCGAAAGGTTTAGGCCAATATCTCTGTACCTATCTACTGTATATGAGGCTTTAGGAGGGAGGTATACTAATGTTCTATCCTCGAAGTTGGCATCCATGACAGATAGATGTACAGGTAGTTACACGAAAATAGATGTACAAAATAGACACTATAAAAAAACGTTACACCCCTTTCGATAGAATAATTAAAAGCACCTGTTTCTTTGTGACGTTTTTGTGTCAAAAACATATAACCGTGCCGTACATGATTGCATTGTAATTGCATTATGTTGCCTTTCCATTGTCAAATTCGTATATACTTAAAGGAACAGTCCACCGTGTTTCAATAATAAAGTGTGTTGACCTGAGATGAGCTCCTTCCAACCTGCCTCATCTTTGGACACGCCCCCAGTCAGCAACGCACGCGGCCCAAACTCGTTAGCATTAGCTTGGCTCAGTTTTACCAACAGACAGCATGAGGTGCCTTAAATTAGAAGTGACCAAATTGTTCCACGTGTTTCCTATTTAAACATCCCTGCGTGACTAATAAACCGACCCAAAAGTTGTTGCGCAAAATGAAACGTGGCGATTTCCTTCCTAGATAAAAAATGGCACTGTAATGACAGGCGTAGTAACACATTCGGAGTACTTCGATTTCGACACATTGATGCCTTCATTCCTAGTCCCCCCCTTCCCCTCTCCCCCTCTCCCTTCGTGTGAGAGGACTAGGAGTGAAGGTATCAATGCATCGAAGTCGAAGTACTCCGAACTACGAACAAGGTGGACTGTTCCTTTAAGTTCCCACACAGACACACTTTTGTCGCGTAAGATCTCACGCCAAAGCTAGAACCATGGTGAATTGCTGAACCAATTTACTTGTGCAATTAAAGGTGCAATCCATGAGACTGTTTCTTCTTGAACAGTACGGCCAGGAGATGCTGGACCGCGAGGACGAGATGAACGGGATCGTGACCTCCATCGGCGGCGGGCCCCACGGACTGCGTGCCCGCAAGCAGCGCGAAGAGGTCCTGAGCCGCACCGGCAGCACCGCCAGCCCCACCCACAGCCTGGCCAAGGAGGAGCTCGCCGGGGCGGGCCAAGGCGGCGGCGGCGCCCAGGGCGGTGCGGGCGGCAATTCGACCTCCGACCCACGGGGGTGCGCGCGGGGCTGCGCGCGGACCTTAACGCAGGCGGGGCGCCTGGTGCGCTTCTTTAACTGCTGCCACGTGGAGAACCCGCACTACATTGACAACTACTCGCGCCTCACCTTCCCACTCTCGTTCGTCTTCATCAACCTCCTCTACTGGACCTATTACTTGTACTTCTGAGGTTATCGTGTGGGGGAGCGGAGTGAAGCTTGCTTTAACTGTAGCAAGGCTTGCAGTTGGAATAGTGGGGGCATGGGGCTGTCATTGTTTGGATGGGTGTGGGTGTGTTTGAGTCTTGTGTGTGAACTACTTGTACTTAGGGGTGGAGGTTGTGTGTGTGTGCCTGTGTGAGTGGGGGAGGTGGGGGGGGGTGGAGGAAGAGGATGGGGAGGGGGTACCACTGCAGATCTTGCAGGTAGTGTGTGTGTGTGTGTGTGTGTGTGTGTGTGTGTGTGTGTGTGTGTGTGTGTGTGTGTGTGTGTGTGTGTGTGTGTGTGTGTGTGTGTGTGTGCGTGTGTGCGTGTGTGCGTGTGTGCGTACGTGCGTGTGCGTGTGTGTGTGCGTGCGTGTGAATCACTGGGGGAATGGGGCTGTCATTGTTGTTATAGATGTGTAGATGTGGTGTGTTTAAAGTGTATGTGTATGTGGGTGCATCATGTGGGTCTGTGTGTATACTACTTGTATTTCTTAGATGCTGGTGAAGGGCAGAGGTGGGGAGGGAGGGAGGGAGCAGGGTCCCACTGCATGGTTTGGAGTGAGAATGTGTATGGGGGGTGTCAGTGTTTCTTGGGTGTGTTACATACATTTCAGTGTATGTATGCGGGTGAATGAAGACTCGGACATTGCAGTTTCGTGCTGACATGCATTGGTTTCTGTCATTTTTGTGTATGTTCATTTGTTTGATCATTTATTTATTTATTTATTTATTTATTTATTTGGTAACACTTTATTTTAGGGATACATCTATTAGCACTAATACATACAATGTTAATGCCTGCATAAGTAACTTATAAGGCATGTACTAAGCAAACGCTAAGGCCTACTAGGTCCTTACTAAGGTTAAATTGGTAATAAATCTCTTATTGTGCATGAACAAGACATTTGCGAATACATGCCTAACAAATGTTTGATTTTGCTTAGTACATGCATTACAAGTTACTTATACAGGGACATTGTATGTATTAGTGCTAATAGATGTATCCCGAAAATAAAGTGTTACCATTTATTTTTTATTTCATTTTATTTTATTGCCTGGTTATTTATGTACTATATAGGCCTACCACAGTACTCCACTTTCATGCTTTTTAGTTCCACACTATCGAATTGCACCTACTTGCACCCAATGCTTTCAGTCATATACAAATTTGTGTAGTGTGCACTGCACTAGTAGTGTTCATGTCTGTGTTTACATTACGTGTGTGTGTGTGTGTGTGTGTGTGTGTGTGTGTGTGTGTGTGTGTGTGTGTGTGTGTGTGTGTGTGTGTGTGTGTGTGTGTGTGTGTGTGTGTGTGTGTGTGTGTGTGTGTGAGTGTGTGTGTGTACAAACATGGGTTCTGTGTATACTGTATGTGCAGTATGGCTGCTGTGTTCACCGTAAGTGTGTTTGTGTGAGAGTGTGTTTGTGCATGTTTGTTTCAGCATCTACTGTGTGTGTGCGTGCGTGTGTGCCCGCATATGCGTCTGTGTGTCTGTCTGTGTGTGTGTCTGTGTGAATATGCGTCTCTGTGCGTCTCTATCTGTGTGTGTGTGTGTGTGTGTGCGTGCGTGCGTGCGCGTGCGTGTGCGTGTGTGAGCGTCTTGTGTGGGCGAGCATACCTCTATGCTGGGATGAAGTGGCCTTTGTGTCTTCAGAGGAGCTTTACCATTACAGAGAGAGAGAAATAAACTAAGCAGTGCCGCTACTCTGCAATAAACCCATCAAGTATTACACATAACAAAGGGAGAGGAAGATGAAAACGCATAAACAGCGCTAGCTATTCGTAAGCCTGCACAAGAATATTATGGCATTGGGGCTTTGAATGTAGTCATGAATTTTCACAACCACACACACACACATACTATACACACACACAGCAATACGCCAGAATACAGTACGTACGGTACACTAAAACCCATTCGGCAATAACAAACAAGCAAAATAACAAGCGAAAATCCTTGATGTCAAAACGGATTACGTATTACTAAATGGATTACAGTGTGTGAGGGGTGGGTCTTTGTGGTGACATTTGAGGGCAGAGGTTATAGTGCATTCAGATAACAGTACATGTTTTATTACCGACAGCTGCCATGATAGACAGTGGTGGGACCAAAGACATCAGTGATTTCCTATGTGGATAAAACAAACAAAAAATGGTTTTATTTTGTTTTAAAAGCTGTTTGGGTAACTCTGACTCAAATTTGTGAAGTACAATGGATTTGCTTTTTTCGTTGTTGTCACGCACTAACACATTTCGCACAAGTTAAAGTTGGTTATACCGTATGCAGGGCAGGCTTGTCTGGGTTGCATTTATGGAAAGAGTAGATGTTAACAGTTAGCAACTTTGGTAGTTGCCAATGGGAAATTGCATTACAACCAACAAAGTAGCTAACATAGTTAGCAACTTCGCTTTCCAGAAATGCACCCCTGAACAGCTGAATAGCTCGTTCTCTGCTTGCATCTTTTTCATGCCGCACACGGTTCTCTCTATCTCTCTCTGTACTTTACGTTAGAATAGTTAGATAGACAAAATGGTGGACTTGAATGGTTTAATCCATGTTTTGTCCGCTTTTCCGTTCCAGGGAATCAGTTTGTGTCCTTAACGATATTTGAAAAAATAATGCATGCCTATAGCTATTCTATTTTATTTTTTTTGCTCACAGTGTTGAATTCCTTTTTAAACGAATCGTTGTTTGTCTTCATCTTTTTCGTCAACTCTAAAAGCACTTTTTCAAGAGAATATTAAGACTATTATGGCACTCAGGCATGCAGTGACAAAATCTGTGCGATGCCTGGAAAGTGTATATTACTGAACATAACATGCTGTATTTGCATAGCCATTACGATACTATACAAAACACCTCGACACGTGTATAGTGATGTCTCTAGGATGAAGTTAATCTTTTTAAGGGTAGCTATCATCGTCATGTCAACAGGTCCCAATCAGCCCTTCATGATGGTCTTAACTCTTCTCTTATTTTTTTTCTGTAAATATTTGGTTGTTTGTATTTCACACTTCTATGAAATGAGGTTTGTATATGTTGCTGGCATATTAATTACTGGATGAGTGGCTGGTAATTATGGTGATGGTGATGATGATGGACTTTAATGAAGTTGTACTTGCTAGTTTTTTAATGATTAAGTTCACCTCTTGATATGATATGCCCTTTTCACTCCATTTATTTATTCCTGTGAATGTGCCACTGCTGACAGGTATGCAATCAAGCAACATAATTATTTTATGTGTGGTTTTTTTTTACTTAAAAAGCTATGCCATGTAGATACAGTAAATATGGTCTTCCCCCTGCACTGCCAAGCCCATTTGACTTGGCATCTACCGATGTGTTAAGGACTGTTCACATCTACAGCGCTAACTATCACGATAACTATGACTATAATGACAATTTTGTTCACACTTGCCAATGTTTCTCATGAACATCCACAAGCGGAAGACCTGACATCTAAACATTCTTCAGAACGCTGATTGGCTGAAATTCATTT
>NC_085873.1:26558724-26573724 GCF_034702125.1 Engraulis encrasicolus
ATGTCTATTTTCTGTTATTTATTTTTTCTGTGCAGTAAAAGAAATAACAGAAAATAGATATCCATGTGGCACCAGATTCTTTTCCCTTTGCTCTTATTTAGTCCTGCTCTGGTTGCACCGTATTGTCAATTTAGAAGCGCGGAGTGCATATCTCCTTTGTTCTTTATCTAATGTTTCCACAATAATATACATATATTAAATGATCTAAATAAATGTATATTCATTCAATGAAATCTAAAACAGGTGATTCAAAATAAATGTGCTTTATTACCGTAGTTAACCCCCATTTCAGATACACAACACAAAATCAGAATTTCCCCCCCAAAATCTTTTTACTCTTCATCAAAACAGCAAGTACAGACAAACATAGCCACCGTAAATATCACACCGGTGTTGACCACGTGTTCCCCACAAGTTACCAAGAGACACTTGGAGATCAAGAAGTGTAACAAAAACAGAGTATGATTTAAAAAAAAAAAATTCAGTATACACCAATGTAGCATCTGCTAAGGAAGTACACTCACTCTGAGCCAGGTGCCGTTTTATTCACTAATATACCATCATTTAACAGTCCCGTGGCCCACTCATTCTGTCAACCACCGCTGTGTTGTGACAGTGGTCCTGTTCAGTGTCCCTTGGTCGGAACATTACCCCCTCAGGTCAAAGTTCCTCGCCCCAAGGTTACCATGAACTTCATCCGTAACAGCGTGAGCTTAATAGTCCACAAGTTAAGACAAAAAGTCCCTGAGGCGAGCGGGTGGTCTCCGTCTCTGGTCTAGTCAAGGAGGCCGAAGGAGAGTCTCCCCGTGCACCAGGGGAGGAGAGAGTGAGAGGTTTTCAGGGTGTATGTGTGGGTGGGTACCCAAGCATGTCTGTTACCCCTGGTTGGTGGCTGCTCTGCATTTGACTGTGGGTGTGTCCTGTGTGAGGAGGGGGAAGGGGGGACTGTGTGAGGGGGTGTCCGCAAACGTGAATCCGTGGTCAGGTGTGGCTAATGGTCGTGTGGTCATGGGGCGTGTGGAGGGGGGGTTGCTGTGTGGTACATCACCTCCCCAAGTCGCTCCAGCACTTGACCGTGGCCTACCCAGCGGCTGTCCAGTTTCGCGCAGCACCCCTTCCTCCGCTGCGGGCTGTAGAGTCGGACCAGTTCGCCCACCTCCAGTTCTCGGCTCCTGTGGTGCAGGTTCATAACTTCTCCTCTGCCACACCGCTGCTAAGCACCAACACCCTCAGTCCTGATCTGAAACAGAGAAGTGCAACAAGAAAATACTACATTAGCAATATACAAGATCTTAAATACAAATGCATACTTCAGAGCCAGATAAACATCTAGGTTATTTAGTGGCGCCCGCAGTCCAACTGATATTGAGGTCTGAGGCCATAGCCACACACAGTTTTGCAAATGGCCATTTAAATGAATTGATGCCTGTATTATCATTTACAACCTAAACATATATTGGAAAACATTCATTTTCATTCATCATCTGTACCGAGATTCAAAAATGCATCACTAAATTTGACAACAATAATAGTATTGATGATTGGAATAATATGAAACAATGCAGTAGGACTATGCCATTTATTAATCTCACAAACCTTTGCAATGACAACGTATGCCACAAGCAGTCAGGTCCATCAAGTCACCAAGGTCAAGTTATCCAGCCGTTCTAATGGAGGAATCGCAGTTCAAAGCCAATGAAATGCTCCCGGAACCAAGCACCATTTAGCACCTTTAGATCTGAAACGGAGAAGTAGCGATATACTATGTATTAAATACAATGCATTCATGATCGGGGTAATCATCATACGATGCATCAGTTGGGCTACACCATTTACTACTAATAAAAGTAGCTTCATTTGTATAGCACAATTTATACAACACATGCAGCTGAAAGTGCTTTCACGATTTGGGGGAAAAATGTTGGCAGCGTTCATGCAGGTAGCTAGACCAACCGTATTAAGTGGTGGAAAAATAATTGAGTCAGAATACAACATAAATGTCACCAACCTTTTAATGACAACATGCACCACGAGGGGAGTCGGGTCCTTCAAGTCACCAAGGTCAAGTTGTCCAGCCGTTCTAATGGGCGAATCCCAGGTCAAAGCCAACGGAATGCTCTCTGTTCCAAACACGAACACCTTCACTCCTGATCTGAAACAGAGAAGTACAGGGAAATACCACATTAGCGACATATGTATTAAATACAATGCATTTAGGGTCGGGGTAATATCTAACCATGCATCAGTTGGGCTACACCATTTACTACTAATAAAAGTAGCTTTATTTGTATAGCACAATTCATACAACAAATGCAGCTTAAAGTGCTTTCATCGTTTCGGGGGAAATGTTGCCAGCGTTCATGCAGGTGGCTAGATCAACAGTATTAAGCGGTGGAAAAATAATGAAGTCAGATTACAACATAAATGTCACCAACCTTTAAATGACGGCATACACCACACGGGGAGTCGGGTTCTTCAAGTCACCAAGGTCAAGTTGTCCAACAGTTCTAATGGGCCAATCACAGGTCAAAGCCAACGGAATGCTCCCGGTACCAAACACCAACACCTGCACTCCTGATCTGAAAAGAAAAGCACAAGTAAAATTCTTTAGTGGCAATATACAGTATAGTAAATTCAAATGGTTCAGACTCTAAAAGAGCCAGACAAACACCCAGGGAATTAGTGGAGCCCGACTGCTAATGTTTAAGGCCACACCCACACACGGTTCTCTGACAATATAATGTTAAAATTTCCATTACAGATTGCAACCACAATTGAAACATTATTTTTCTGAATATATCAATAAGCATATTTGGAACCAACATTTCTACTTAAGATTCACACCTATAATAATGCTAAATCTAATCAAAATGACCATGCACACACCCATTATGTTATACTCCACAAGGGGGTTTGATCTCACAGGGGTAAAATAGAATAACAATGAATGAAATTTATACAAATTCGGTGGTCAATTACTTACAATCACGGAGATGTTGGCGGCTGCAGGCCTACGTTACAGTCATTGAAGTTAACTGCAAAAGATTTTAAGACATTCAGTGAACGTGCAGTACAACATTATTTGTCACGATCATGATGACAACTACAATGTAAAGATTAGTCCACTTGTGAATCACACATACTAGACGAGCAAACACTTAATTTGCTGAGATTTTAGCAATTGGCTTTCATGACCGTGGGTGACTTATTAGGTCTCGCAACTTGTTACATGCATGCAAAACGTCCCATGCTGAAAAACATTAGTCGGAGGGGCTAAACACCGTGTTGCGGATTAACGGAGGAAAATTAGGCGCGAGAGACTGGTGCACCAGCCGGCTACCAGACGTGAGACAATCTGAAACCATGCTGCCGAATGGGGGAGCGTACCAATGTTCCCACGCCCCATTGGTCCCACAGCCCATTGGTCCCACGGCCCACTGGTCCCACAGCCCATTGGTCCCACAGCCCATTGGTCCCACAACCCATTGGTCCCACATCACTAAGACTTTTTTTCATTTTTTAGGCCCATTGGTCCCACAGCCCATTGGTCCCACAGTCCATTGGTCCCACAGCCCATTGGTCCCACGTTGCTTTTTTATTTGAATTTCTAGGCCCATTGGTCCCACGGGACTCACTAGTTCAAGGCTCTTTCGGTACTTACCGCTTACGTCATACGACCCTAATCCTAACCTTAACCCTAAACCTAACCCTAACCCTAACCCTAACCTTAACCCTAACCCTAACCCTAAACCTAACCCTAACCTTAAATCGCTTGTTTGAAATGTTTGATTATCATGTGAAGTACCGAGAGGGCGTCAAACTAGTGGGTCCCTTGGTCCCACAGCCCATTGAAGTGTTTGTGATGTGGGACCAATGGACTGTGGGACCAATGGGCTGTGGGACCAACGGACCTAAAAATAAATTTAAAAATCTTAGTGATGTGGGACCAATGGGCTGTGGGACCAATGGGCTGTGGGACCATTGGGCCTAGTTTTGAAAAAACGCAAAAGTCTTAGCAATGTGGGACCAATGGGCTGTGGGACCAATGGGCCGTGGGAACATTGGGCTGACCCCCCGAATGGTGCAGTCCTACGCTAAGCAATTATTACTTCAACCAAGAAAACCGGTGCACCACTTTAAGTCTGTTCCCTCAAAGTTCACAATAGTTAATTCCCTCAGACGGCCCACACATACCACGAACCAATATTTCGATAAACGAATATCTGCTTGCAATCGAGAGAAAGATGTTACCTCGTCGTCGCCTGCCATTATCTAAAGCAGTGCATGAACTCCCAAGCCCCCGTACTTTACTCCCCCTCTCGCCCTCATGAGCAGAGCATGTACAAAGTTTAAATAGAAAGCACTCATGACCCTGAATGGGTTACATTATTGACTTACATTTCGAACAGTTTGCAGACAGAGGAAACCGACAACCGCAGAACCACTTTACTGTCAATTATTAGAACCAGTGCAACCGAGTATGTCCACCTGCGTGCGAAACTGGATTCACACATGCTACTTTCCATTAAAAATTAACTATCACATTGCCTAAACCAACACTTTCCCGTTAAATTTCCCAATGGCGGGGTATAGCTTACACTTTCATCTTCAATAGGGACACGGTCGGACCGTTAGCTAGTTAGCCTGCACATGCCAACACCTGACTGACTGGCTAGTCGTTAATTTCATGGCCTTTTCGTAACAATCTTTTCAAGACAGTGTTTTAAAACATTGCGATATTAAGTACTCGCTAATGAGCGGATTATTCATTGGGATTTCCCCCCAGCAATTCTCTCTTACCTGTTTCTCTGCATGCGGCCGCCATCAATCCATCTTTTTTGAACAGGACACTGCTTCCAAGACGCATGCGCAAGGGGAGGTTTCAAATTAAAAGACAAACTCATTTGTTTTGGTTTCATGAATGTTAGATAGATTCTAAATGTATTGTGTTGGAACAATATTATTTGAATGCATTTGATATTAACCCTAACTCATTTCTGTTGGTTTCATAGACGTTTGATAATTATATTGTGTTGGAACAATGGTATCTAAATGCATTTGATATTTAACCAATCTCTTCAAGTAAATCAAGCACAAAAACAATGTGGCAAACCAAAGAAGGGCTTGGGTCGTTTTTATGAGTGTGTACACAGGACAGCTGACAGCTTTGACTGGGCCCAGGACAAACTCCTCAGAAAGGGCCCCTCACCCAATACATTCAATGTAATGAAGATCCAATTATGCCCCCCCCATCTCCCTGGGCCCAGGACAACTGACCCCTTTGCCCACCCTAGTCAGCTTCCCTGCATGTACAGTATGTGTATGAGGAAGCAAGCACACATACGTAATGTAGCCTATGTGTGTCCATGGGATTGTGTGTTTACGTCTTAGTCTTGAGGTCTCTCTCAGTCTCCAGCAACATGTGAAACAGCAGCGCCTCGAGCCTCAAAGCTCTCTCATTATCGCCACTGTGTTCATTCATCCTCTTATAGTGTTACTGCACATGTGTGTGTCTGTGTGTGTGTGTGTGTGTGTGTTTCTGTGTGTTTCTCTGTGTGTGTGTGTGTGTGTGTGTGTGCGTGCATGCGTGTGTGTATGTGTTTGTGTGCGTGCGGGTGTGCGTGCCCGTGTGCGTGCGTGCATGCATGTGTGTGTGCTTGTGTTCCTGTGTGTGTGTGTGTGTGTGTGTGTGTGTGTGTGTGTGTGTGTGTGTGTGTGTGTGTGTGTGTGTGTGTGTGTGTGTGTCTGTGTGTGTGTGTGTGTGTTTCTGTGTGTTTCTGTGTGTGTGTGTGTGTGTGTGTGTGTGTGTGTGTGTGTGTGTTTCTGTGTGTGTGTGTTTCTGTGTGTGTGTGTGTGTGTATGCGTGTGTGTATGTGTTTGTGTGCGTGCGTGTGTGCATGCATGTGTGTGTGCTTGTGTGTGTGTGTGTGTGTGTGTGTGTGTGTGTGTGTGTGTGTGTGTGTGCGTGTGTGCATGCATGTCTGTGTGTGTGTGTGTGTGTGTGTGTGTGTGTGTGTGTGTGTGTGTGTGTGTGTGTGTGTGTGTGTGTGTGTGTGTGTGTGTGTGTGTGTGTGTGTGTTCATCAGTCCTCTCATAGATTGGGGCGATCAACTGGATTATTCACATCATGTAAACAATCAAGCCACAAACAGCCCTCGCTGTCCTCTGGAGCGCTATAGGAGTGGTCATGTTTGTATGTTTGTGTGTGTGTGTGTGTGTGGTGCCTGTGTGTGTGTGTGTGCGCGCACATGTGCGTGTGTGTGTGTGCGGTGTCTGTGTGTGTGCGTGCGGTGTCTGTGTGTGTGCGTGCGTGCACGCGTGCGTCTGTGGGTGTATGTGTGTGTGTGTGTGTGTGGGCATGTGTATGTCTGCGGGCAAGTGTGCTCTTATGCTTATGTGGGTATATGTGTGCATATGCTTTATATTTATGTTTGTACATGCTTGGATGTGTGTGGGAGAGAGTGAGAGACATGAAACGAGCAAAATAAGAACAGGAACTCGGTGACAGTGAGAGATAGATTTTGAAAGAGAGAGAGAGAGAGAGAGAGAGAGAGAGAGAGAGAGAGAGAGAGAGAGAGAGAGACAGAGAGAGAGACAGAGATATGGACAGAGCGAGAGAGAGACAGAGATTGGACAGAAAAGGAGAGAAGAGGGCGAGAGAGGGGGGGAAGGGGGGGAGGGGGGGAGGGAAGAGTGTGTATTGGCATATTTGGACAAAGCAACAGAGATCTTAAATATTGATGGTGTCAGTCTCTCTTTATTATTGATTGGAACACATGGGGGCCCATTGCTCTGTAATGGCAGCAAGGCGGCGTAAGTGGTTGCAGTGGGGAATGATTATTTGGTTGCGCACGTCCTGTTTGACTCCCTCATGGCTTGTTTGGGGATGGCTGCCAGTGCTGGGGTCCGTTTCTCAATTCTTGTCGTTGCTTACCGTCTTAAGACCGTCTTACCGTTCCCTTCACTGTAAAACATTGCAGCCTCGCTTAGTTAAAACCACTTACTAGGTCTCTTCAACACAATGAGCTCTGATAAGTCCTCGATATTTAACTTAAGTGAGGAAGTTTTTTCTCTAATACAACTTACGCATGCCTATTGTGTTGATTATTTGATAGTTCTGGCAGATTTGAAGTGTTGAATGAACTTAGGTTGGCAAGTCAGCCGTTGAAAAAAAGAAAGAGAGGGAAAGGCGGGAATATTTAACTCTGAGAAATCCATTGAGTTGAAGTTCCATGGTTTGGTTGAACTTGGTTTTGAAAGTCAAAGGTTTGAATGGAAATAACCGCGAATCAGTGGGGGTGGGGCTAAACAACATGCATGCAGCATGAAGTTGGAACGTCTGTTTGCTGAATGCTGAGTCAAATAAGCCGGCCCTGAAGAATGGAAATGGTTTACTAATAGCTTAATAACACCGCGAAACTCGATTCTCGGGCAAAAATAAGAAATCACAGCTGCACCGAAGCGCGGAAGAAGACAACCGTCGTTAGCAATGGAATTAAGGACCTCAACATCAACCGTCAAATGCTCCAAAGGGACTGGATTTAACTCGCACTCTCCATGGCGATTGAGCCACATCTAGTCTTTGACCGGTAAGCTTAACTATTTTTAATTGTCAGAATCAGTGATGTAACCTGTGTGGTTAAACTGAAGCCCAAAAGGATAAACTTTTTTAAAATATCTCTGGTATGGTGGGCTCACTAGCCTAACACTAGCCATGTTGCGCGCAAAATATGAAATGTTTAATGTAGGAGAAACCGGTCATGAACGAAATGGTAATTGCTTATTTCAAATGGCAGGTTATCCACATTTCATGAGTTTGTAGTTCCAAATGGCCAATCGTCAGATTGCTATGCTACATGGTTGTGTAATTGTGTCCGAACACCCAGCGTTGTGAAAGGGGACCTCATCGGAACATGTTTTACGCACCGTTTTTTACACGGCATTAGAACTAGTCCTACCATTTAAAAAGTCACCCTGTGGAATTTTATTCAGACTACCTCAAAGGAAATATCGGTGTATAATCTTGGCTGTTTATTTACTTCATTTTAATCGAAGTCAAACTCAGACAGGCCTACTGCTGAAGGACATTATTGGCTATTTTAAACAGGTCAGTTAACCATTGCGACAATGTGCCTTTTGAAGCGATGCTTTCAGCGTTCAATGCTATAACACATTCGGTAGACAACATTAGTCAAGAGGAAAAGCGTGTAAAAACTTAGTATTACAAGAGAACTATTGTGTGTTTTAACTACAGGGTGCTTCATGCTTCTACCAATGGATGATGGGGTCTGACAATAGAGCTGATGGGAACATTCTCACCGAAGAGGAAGAAGAAGATTCTGAACTACATTGAGGCCATGGAGTGTGTTTAATGAGTAATACAGGTACATCTGTCTGATGAATGTGGCATATAATGTATTCTGTTATTTGGGCAATATAACCCATATTAATTAGCTGTTCTCATTCATATTCATTCACACAAACTTCAATCCCCAGTTGTTTTTATGTATCCATCTCTTATACATTATTCTTTTCTTTTCTGTTATTTATCTGCTTCAGCTAACGGTGTCCCACAAGACTGCTACCACAGACCTTCATGGGACCTATCCATTCTTTCTGGGTTGGCTTGAGGTTCTTCAGAGAGAAACTGAAAACTGGTAGGTAGCCAACAGTACTCTAGTGACTGTATGGAATGTAATTATGTTTTATGCTGTGTTTTTCAATATCAATATGTACAGAGATTGTGATTCAATGTAATACGTACTATTCATCTACATTCTCCTGTTTTTGCAGGACACAGACCTAAAGCAGAGGACAACAGCTCTACATTGACTCAGAGGAATCCTCCAGTACGACGTAAGACTTTACAAATACTTTCCTAAACCCGTATAAATGTAACTGATGCACAAGCAACTGTGGTAGGGGATTTGTCTACTTATGCCAGGATTGACACCTCTGGTGAACATTCATGCTGTTATACTATTGACTAATAACACGTTGTTTATTTGCCCATTGTGTGTGTGTGTGTGTGTGAGAGAGAGAGAGAGAGAGATAGAGAGAGAGAGAGAGAGAGAGAGAGAGAGAGAGAGAGAGAGAGAGAGAGAGAAATGGCAGTAATGTTACACTAGTGCCTAGGTTTGGATTCAAGGTAATCCTAATCACTTACAACTACACTCACCTGTTTTTGCAGGACACAAACCAAAACCACTGCACAGCTCTACATCAACTCCCACACTTTCAAGAGGATTCCTGCAGTATGCTGTAAGTCTTCATATTTACAAATGCTTTCCTAATTTAGGTCGTTCTCTTGTCTAACAACAGTTATAGTCCACCCATATACTGTGTGTGTGTGTGTGTGTGTGTGTGTGTGTGTGTGTGTGTGTGTGTGTGTGTGTGTGTGTGTGTGTGTGTGTGTGTGTGTGTGTGTGTGTGTGTGTGTGTGTGTGTGTGTGTGTGTGTGGAAATAATGCACACACTTTACATCGTTAAGTAGGTGTTAATTAAATATCATGTGACTGTTTAGTCACCATCTATTCTCAAACTGACATCCACTCTAATCCAGGCACTAGTGGCAACGCACTTTACCACATACAACTCTATTTGTAATATTATGCATTCATTTGGAATGGCTGCATTCACTTCCAAGGACTGTTGCAGGTCTTACAGTGTAAACCTAAAACCTACATATTTTTGAGAATAGACAGAACTGTAAAATGATGTCTGTGCACATTTTCTTACACTTTGAAGAAAAAAAAACAATGCACACATATAGTATTTTGGTTTAAAGTGTTTCGGGACACCTTGCTTGTGTGTGTGTGTGTGTGTGTGTGTGTGTGTGTGTGTGTGTGTGTGTGTGTGTGTGTGTGTGTGTGTGTGTGTGTGTGTGTGTGTGTGTGTGTGTGTGTGTGTGTGTGTGTGTGTGTGTGTGATGGCAGTAATGTTTCACACATAAGTATATATTTTTTTTGTATTTGTATCTTTTCAGGTTCATGGTGAAGACCAGCTTGAGACTGATAGGGATGCAAGTTGGACTGCTTATCAAAGACAAAGGCCAGCTACAAGTTTTCATCATTCATCACAAGGTCGACATCATTCATCTCAAAGGGGGCATGGCAACTGGCTAGTTGGGCTCAATGTGAAGAAAAAGACTGAATCTTTTGTGTGTTCACAAAACATGGACTGTTGACCACACAGTGTTTTGGACTTGTACTACATCATGTACTGTTACTCTTTTCAATGACATCACACGTATTGGTAAAACGGTCCCTGGAGTAATATTTGAATTAGATTCCTAAGGTCCCAGAAGTCATGGATGAGGGTACTAATGTATGGTTACAGATTCAAACCTGCAACCTTCCAATTGCAAGATTAAGCTTAATGCCCAATAGACCACAGCTCTGTACAGTACATTTTCTTCTACATAAATCATTTCTCCCTCCATCAGTCTTACCAAAACATAATGTTTTCTTACTGCAACCCCAATTTCTCCCGTGCCCTGTTTGGCTAGCTGATTTGTCATGAATTTTGGTGGTATAAAGTAGTAACCATCTGTGTATGTATTGATATGTGAAATTGAACTTGAACAACAAATATGTAGTTGAATTCACGTTTTGACTTATAATTTCAAGGCAGCAGGGGAACTTGGTTTTGGTAGTCTTTTTTGAATGTACTATACAAGTTAAAATAAATTTGGAATTTCAATCATATATCACATGATGTCTATCATTGTGTTATTTAAACTTTCCATCTGAAGGTGAAGTGATTTGTAATGGCTTTTTAATTCAGCTTACACTATCAATTTCATTGAACAATTGCTACAAAGTCCAATCAACTTTGACGACTAAGAACATTATGTTGAGACAACAACAACATTGTAGTTGGATCAACTTTATAGACTTTGATTTCTGAGTTGATACAAAAATAATCCTGAAGTTCAGTTAACTTGCAAACTTAAGGCAGCAGGGGAACTTGGATTTGGAAGTCGAACTGGCTTCAAATGTTTTACAGTGTAGGATTTAGTGGTGAGCGTCGCTGTCGAGAGAGAGTTAAGTCGCTTGTACGAAGGACTTTGCTAACGACGATAGCAAAGACGCTTTCGAGAAACGGACCCCTGCTTAGTCCTATGTTTTTATTACATAAATTAGAGTAAGATTAGGACATACAAACATCCTAATATTCACGCATAAACACACTGCAACAAACACACACTTACACACAGTGTAAATCACAAGGTACCGGAACGCAAAACACATAAGACGTCACAACGATGACGAGTTGGACAGAGGTCCCGGAACGCACAGAAAAAAATACATATGAATGGCCACTGGTTGTGTTGTGGTATACTTAAGCCCCTATTTCTATTCTTGGCAACTGTCTGGGGAGGGGAAAAGGGGTCTGAGGGTCCTCCTCAAGAAAATAAAAATCCGATATACAAATACCTGCATTGAAACAAAATTGTGTCTTGTTTCCGCTCAAAATGGAACCGTACTTACGTTTCTTAATACGGGACGATTCAGTATTTCAAGGGATGGTTGGCATACCGATCTATTTCAGATAACAGCCCTATTAAATGCTGTAATGACAACAACCAATAATTTATAAGCAACATGACTCAGGAAGTGACCGTGACAGGCACAGCACAACACCGTTCATTAATGGAGACCAATGGAGGCCAACTGAAACCAACTCTTTCACGATCGCTTCAAATTATTAGGCTTCAAATTATTAGGAAACACAACAAACTTTCAGCCACCATTATGAATATGTTCTCCAATGAGTGGTTCACGATCCATCCTCCAGCATAATTGAAGTATGCAGCCAATTTGGGAGACCAATTCAAACCAGACCCCTGCTTTATTGTCCATACCGAAACAGCCCCCTGTTTCAAAGTGCCAAGCTCATATCATTCATGAAATGACCTCCAGAGTCATTGTATTACTTTATATTACTTGGCTCAGAGTTGAATTCGTTTTGGCTGTAGGCATGCTAACCCGTTTACCAGTCCTTTGCAGCCATTTCAGGAGAACCTTAACATGACAGTGCCTTTTATCATGAGTTTGCACGTCCCACGATCCACGTCCCCACCAGCTTATTGCTTTGAGAGCATGCAAAACCATTATATTTTCATGGAGTTCTGATAACAAGAAGCTAGCAAAAGTTTAGTCAACCTAGCTATCTATAAGAAATGCCAGATTACACTGACAAAATATGTGGTACTATCTGAACGTAACATATTGGTCAACCAGTTTATTCAGGTTTGTGGTGGGTAAACAACACAATAGTTTTCCCAAGGTCATCTTTGATAAAGGTCCACAGCAATAAATCCGAGACAGTAAACCAAGTGAGCCTACCTTAAATTATCATCTCTTCCTAGGGGAACATCCATACTGTATTGTCCGTGCAAAGATCTTCGTGGTAGAATCCTTTTGGTGCCTGTGCTGATATTTTCGTAAATAACTAGATGATCGATGATTTTATCGATTATAATCTAGCATCTCAGTAAGTTGCTGTCAAACTCGTGAAACTGTTTGAAGCACTGGGTCGTGATGACTCCAAGAGCACTAGTAGTGAAGGTCATAATTCATCAACTCTCCTGTCAATCATGTTTACAAGCGCGCTAAGCCAATAATCGTGAGAAGCAAATTTATGGTGCTTCAAAACTGGGACTTTGGTGACTGCTAGCCAATCGAAAAATGGATTTACTGTCATTGACTTCAATTAATTTGCTTCATTCTGCAATACCGTGCCTCACCACAGCATCGCTAACAGAGAGGTTCTATATGTTGCTACCTGGTGTTGCTCTTTCATCGGTTGATAGGATAGCTTGAACTCATTAAAATCTATATATAATGTATGAAGAGTTCAGATGCAAACCCCCCTAAGTGCCTTTTCAGGAACATTTCATAATTCATTTGTATGTAATACAAAACTATCAAAATTGCATTTTTATTTTATTCATGTAATTTAAATATTTATGTGTATTATCAAGTACATGAAGGTAAACCAAACCAACAACAGGGTTCCCTAAAAATATAGAAGTGCAGGTCTTCAGAAATGGAGTTAAGGGGTTTTGTATCTAAACTCTTCATATGTATATCCTACATTTTATTCACGAGAGGTGCCGGATTACCCCAAATAAGTCCCGGAACAAAGTGGGGGCAAAATCGAGAGGTGGGGGATCCTGTTTCGACTATTTAATTAACCCCTGCTCACGCATATGCACTGCACACACACATATGTATAATGCACACACTGGCCATGTAGACACACACACAAACACACACACACACACACACACACACACACACACACACACACACACACACACACACACACACACACACACACATTCACACACACACACACACAAAAACACACACACACACACACACACACACACACACACACAGACACACACACACACACACACACAAAAAACACACAAGCAGAACAAATTAGCGCACATGAACGCACCGCACGCATGCAGGGGCAGGAAGTAAGCCAGAGAGAAATATAGACATGCGCAAGGACACACGCACACACACGCGCACGCACGCACACACGCACGCACGCACACACACACACACACGCACACACACACACACACACACACACACACACACACACACACACACACACACACACACACACACACACACACACACACACACACACACACACACACACACACACACACACACACAGCCCCCACTTTACTGTTCCACAGTGACATGCTATAAACGTTTCCATCAGGATCTGCTGTCATCTCAAGATCCATCAACTGCCCATCCAATCTCCCTCTCTACACACACACACACACACACACACACACACACACACACACACACACACACACACACACACACACACACACACACACACACACACACACACACACACACACACACACACACACATCTCTACCTTTTTAAGCACACCCGGGTTCCCCTGCCAAAGATCTGAAATTTGCATGGACACATGCACACACACACACACACACACACACACACACACACACACACACACACACACACACACACACACACACACACACACACACACACACACACACACACACGGTCAACCTCTGAAATTTCCATGCAATGTACGTGCAACATTGTCGTGACTCCACATCCTCATGACTCTTTCATTAATGTCACCGGTTTTGCTATGTGAAAGTAGGTGTGACACGTGTGTGTGTGTGTGTGTGTGTGTGTGTGTGTGTGTGTGTGTGTGTGTGTGTGTGTGTGTGTGTGTGTTTATGTACTGTATGTAATGATAGGGGTGAGGTGTTTGTTTCTCCAAGCCGACTGTGATGACCACGTACATCCAGGTCACCCGCGGTGAAATAATGACAATGCAGCATGAATGTGAGGCTTTCAACGGTAAACACTGGTTAGATTCTAGTTCCCACCCGCAGTTTTCTGGAGTTTTCTTTAAAGGGAATGTACAGTACATGTACACAAATTCATACAAAAAAATACATAAATATGTACACATACCGGTATGCATTTTCTGAAAAAAGAGATACAACTCAGTACCTTAAAAGGTAAAAACTCTTGCCTCTGTGGCAGTACACTTAGATGGTATTGAGCTGTACTGGTACCCTCATGCTTTGTACCTTTAACGCAGGGCTATGGCTCTCTGTAATGTCATAGCAATGTTGTTATGATGTAGTTAAGCATTTTCAGCAAGTGAATAGGGTCGCCGGCGACCCCAGCTGCAGTAAGAGGCTACGTGCCTCATCTGTACCTTCAAGATCAAGTTTGTACCTTTAAAAAATGGTACAAATCTGTAGCTTCAACAATGGTTCTAATTTGTACCGCAATGGTACCACCCCAGAGACAACTTACTTGACCATCTTAAAGGATAGTTCCGGCATAAAATGAAAGTTATACTCTTGTCTGTGCCTCGGCTTGGCTGACAAGACCTTTGTTATGATAGCTCTGTCTTATTGCTTATTGGCAGCATGTTTCGCTAAAAAGCTTAAAATAAGCTAAC
>NC_085873.1:26581224-26583724 GCF_034702125.1 Engraulis encrasicolus
GCATGAAGTTAACATACTTTTATTGTACTTCTAGTAACAATAAAATGTTATAGAAGTGTACTCAAGCACACTATTAATGCCATACGAATGCATGAAAAGCATGTTTGGAGCATACTTTCAAAAGTATGCTTGTAGTGCACTTAAAGTTGTCCAAAAGCGGTGCCAATTTAGCATCCTCAGTGTGCTGCAAGTGTGCTGAAGTACTGCTTTAGTAGTGCTTCAGCGCACTAATAGTGCAATGAAGCGCACTTTAAATCGCCGAAAATAGTACACTTTGTACTAAGTACGGTCAAAAAAAGTACACTTCAAGTATATGGGTTTTTCACCTGGGATGGGACAGTGGGAGCGTACTTGAGTGGCAGAACACCATACTCTTTGGGCAGAGGAAGGAGTGGGAATGTTGACCACCATGTTTATTAATTGTGAAGACTATGGCGTACATGGACAGTGTTGTGTTATGTGTTTGCTTGATTATTGTATTCGCCCTGGCGATTTTTGTTTGTGATTGTCCAGAAGTTTAAGGAACTGCGGGCTGTCACGCAACATAGGCAAAGTGATGAATTAAATCAGTGAAAAATTATGCTGGCCCTCAGAAATGTTTGTATTTAAGCCTGTCCATAATGAGAGCAAGGTGATCAATGTGGCGTTAAACTGTGGTGCAAGCATTGTTGGGCTTCGCTGCTGAAGTGTAACAGGAAGAGAAATTCATTCGAGGTTTGATTCCCGTTGCCAGTTGAGAGTTGTCAATTTTGTTTGGTTTGTCACCCACATGAACATTTATTTTCTGGAGTCTTACATTAAAAAGGCCTAACTATTTTGTATTTAACTCCAACTCAATGTAACTGCTGTATTTCACTCAAGAGGTAGCAAGCGTGTTCTCACAACTAAACAAACTAGAATGGGCACTCGATAGAGCGCAAACATTCGCCTACGCCACTTATTTTTTTCTGGCCATCTTCAGAGTGTGGGGCATAACATTCTCCAAATTTTGGTGTTAGTTTCATTGAAATCGGACCGGAATATCGCAATATTACATTTTTGGCCCAGTCTTGACCTCTTATTCAATTCAGCATGCACACGTTCTTCTGGCATATAGTGCTTGGCAAAGAAAAACGTTTTTGACCTTTTCGTGACCTTGACCTTGACCTTTGACCCAATCACTCCCAAAAAGTAATCGGTTGTTCCTTGGGTCATGACCAATCATCCCACTAAATGTCATAAAAATCGGCTCAATTTACGTTTTGACCTTTTCGTGACCTTGACCTTGACCTTTGACCCAATTACTCCCAAAAAGTAATCGATTGTTCCTTGGGTCATGACCAATCATCCCACTAAATTTCATAAAAATCGGCTCAATTTACGTTTTTGACCTTTTCGTGACCTTGACCTGGACCTTTGACCCAATCACTCCCAAAAAGTAATCGATTGTTCCTTGGGTCATGACCAATCATCCCACTAAATTTCATAAAAGTCATGACCAATCATCCCACTAAATTTTATAAAAATCGGCTCAATGTACGTTTTTGACCTTTTCGTGACCTTGACCTTTGACCTTTGACCCAATCACTCCCAAAAGCTAATCAATTGTTCCTTGGGTCATGACCAATCATCCCACTAAATTTCATAAAAATCAGCTCAGTTCTGTTTGAGTTATACGAAGTACAAACAAACATTTTGACCTTGACCTTTGACCTTTGACCCAATCACTCCCAAAAACTAATCGATTGTTCCTTGGGTCATGACCAATCATCCCACCAAATTTCATAAAAATCGGCTCAGTTCTGACTGAGTTATACGAAGTACATACAAACATATTCACAAATAAATAAATAAATAAATACACAGCGGTCAAAACATAACCTTCGCCGACTTTGTCTTGGCGAAGGTAATAATATCCTAGCTTTGAATGACACGTAATCTAAAATATTATGATCAGACATGACCTGCCCCTGTTCAGTCTTCATTGCAATGGGCTATTCCAATGGGTTTAAAAAAAAAAAAAGGTTCGCACACTCCTTTGGATTTTTTCTTCTTTAAGTTATTTTTTCTTCTTTTTATTCATTCATTCATTGGCAATGACGTTTCGACCTCTTGGTCTTCCTCAGATTCCAATGGTTGACAATAAGTTATTGACAAGTTGAAACCCAGATTGCACACTATGTCTGTGATTTGCTGCGTAATAATTCCACCTGTTTGGCCAAATACAGATGTCCAGTGATAATACAATAGTCCCGCGCACATCCATATCTGCGATTCTGATTGTGTGATTGCGCACCGTTTATATAATTTCTGGCGCAAATGATGGAGACTAGCCTACGGTTGCAAACAGTGTTGAGACAGGTTTGTTTCGCAGTTCGCACTAAACAGAATCTAATTCCCCAAAATAATCCTTGCATGTTTGTTGTCTATGCACAACATGCTATCTGAAGTGGCCCATGCGCTTTTGCGTTTGTTAATAAAGTGGGTAGTCTATGTGTCAACATTCTGCCAACGCTGAAAA